>NC_053434.1:50461162-50579469 GCF_007990345.1 Gossypium hirsutum
TATGTAATCATGAATGTGTAGAAAATCAAGCTTCGATTTAGTCGATTGCATGTGAATTAGTCAAGGACTTATATGATTTTAATGTGATAGGTCATGATGAGGACTATAGGCATGGGAAGAAAAAGGGGCTTGCTGTCTTCCCCTCCCTATATAGTGGCCCATGTATAGGTGGAACATGCTACATGTTATCTAGGAGCAGTAAGAATAAAAAAAAAGCATGGTGATAAATAATGAAAGAAGGGTATAGAAAAAAAAAAACATGTTCAGTGAATGAAAAAGAAAACAAAAAAAAAAGAGTTCATTCTGAACATCCTTGGCCGAATAGAGAAAGAAAGGAAGGGGAAAAAGGCTTGAGAAAATCGGCTATGGTGGTGGTTAGACTAAGGTATGTTTGATGTTGTCTTGAGATGCATGCTGTTTTAAATAGCCCATGTTTAAACTTTGAATCTTGTTGATAACATGAGCAATCGGTCATGAGAAAGTGTTCAAGAAAAGGTTGTTGATGAAAGAAATTATGTGTTAAGGGATTATATGAACTTATTCATGTTTTATATGTTATATGCAACGAAAATGGTTGATGATTTTGGAGGTGATTAGCTTGAATCGGCCACGGTATATCCATAAACACGATCTATGCTTGTTATGTTACTCATGGTTAAAACAATTCGGCTAGGACATTCGGCCATGGATGGTTGTATTTCTTTGATGTTGTTTTTGATGCCTTAGGGCATTGAGAGTTGATTATAGATGAGGTGAGCTTCTTGATTTAAAAATTTGATGGATGTTAAGCTAATTGGGCAACCAAAGGTTCAATATTTTTGTTATGAGGTCATATGTGCATTCGGCCATGGTCTTTGCTTGAATATGAGAATTGTAATGTGATTTTCCTAAATTGTCTATGAATTTGGTTGTTGATTTCATGGTAATGGTATATTGAATCCATGAGAATTTAGTAAGGTTGCATTCGGCAACTTACTTGAAATTAAAAATCGATGTCTAAGCTTAGGTGATTTCGATGATGATATATGTGTGTATACATAAGTATATTTAGTTGATTCGGCTTTGGTAGTTGCATGAGATTATTAGCCGAATATACTAACATACATATACATGTGAGATTGGATTGTAAATATTTAGCAAGGTGGTTAAACTAGTTAAATTATTGATATAGCTCAAGGAGCTAAAGGAGGTGAATCGAGCAAAGGCAAAGAAAAGGTTATCGAGTAGCCGAGTTGGAACCGTCTTACCCAACACGAGGTAAGTCATTAAGCATGTAGTTGGTATTATTTCAATGGTCATAATGTTGTGTATTGATGCTGAATGGAATGAATAAATGTACATATATATATATGCATGTACGTATGTGATGATGAAATTGTTGAATGAAATAAATGAGGTGAGATGTAATGAGTTGTTGATCTCGGCATAAATGTGCGGGATAACCATTTATGACCATGAGATTGGTGCTAAGTGCGCGGGATTAAATTGTACAGCACTAAGTGTGCGATTCTACTTTGTTGCACTAAGTGTGCGAAATGAATATGATGCACTAAGTGTGCGAATTGACCATGCGGCACTAAGTGTGCGGGTTTGACTATGTAGCACTAAGTGTGCGATTTGATTACGTGGCACTAAATGTGCGAGTTGATTATATAGACTGAGTGTGCGGGCTCAATATACATTCGTGAATCATTATGGACACTATGTGTGCGACACTATTGAGCTGATCGCGGACAGCGGATCGGGTAAGTGTCTTGAGGACATGGCTAATATGTGCTATGCGTATACTTGGTGTTGAGCTCGGTAAGTTGAACCTATGTGACAACTATACTTGAAGTCACGTACATAAAAATTTATCGTAGGATGGGTGAAAGGCCGTTTTGTGGTTTGATTGTAACGAAAATAAATTGATTTATGAAAATGCTTCAATGTCCTATTGATGAGTATATGAATTGTGAAGGCATGAATTGATATGAAATTGAATCGGTAGGTTGGTGGAACTATGGTATGGTTCGGTATGGATGGAGTAAATTGTCTCATTCCATTTTATTCCTCTTGTGATAATGTTATTGATGTATAGTAGAGCATTGCTTATGACTTACTGAGTTATAAACTCACCCGGTGTTTCCTTGTCACCCATTATAGGTTGCTTGGACTCATCAATTTTTGCGGGGTCGGGCCGTCAACGAAGTCATCACACCAGATAGCTAGTTTTGGTACTTTCTTCTTAGTGTGCTTAGAAGATCATTTTGGCATGTATAAGCTAGTACGTTGTGTTTGAATTATGGCATGTAAACTTTAAGCCATGCGAAAATGGCACGAATGTTCGATTGAGTTGGATCGAGGGTAGGCATGAAATGGACCTAGTTACTTTCGTAACAGATGCTGGCAGCAGCAGTGTCATGAGATTGAAAAATCACTAAAAATAGTAGGAGTGGAATTAATTGATGAATAAATTATGTAATCGAAGCTCGATGAGTCTGTTTTCATGAGGAAGTAACGAAAAGATCATATGGGCAGTATATTAAGAGATAATCAGATTTTAGTGGGACAGGGCCAGAACGGTTTCTGGATTCCCTTCTCCAACTTTGGAAATTCATTATAAATTAACCAGAGATAATTAGGGGTCGTACCATATATGTGCAGATTCCTCTCTGAGTCTAGTTTCCATAGAAACAAACGGCAACAGTATTGAAGCCCCGTGCAGGGAGATATCCCAGTCGTAATGGGCAAAGGTCAGTGTAGTCGACCCCTGCAACTTGGGGAACTTTGACTAATAAACTGTACTAATTGGCCCAACCAAAAATTCTAGAAAAAAATACATAGATGGGCACATGAGTCTAGTTTCTGGGAAAAATTACGAAACTGATTTTCGAGTTACGAAACTCAAGATATGAATTTTAAAACGACTAGTACACAGATTGGGCAGTGTCTGGAAAATAAATTTTGTAAGAGGGTAAAGCCAGTCAACACCTCGTGTTCGACCCCGATGACGGTTTCGGGTTCGGGGTGTTACATTTTATTGGTATCAGAGCTATGGTTTAGTCGGTTCTAGGACTTCCATAGCACGTATGAGTCTAGCTATACATGCCATAATGTTAATGTTTAAAAGGGTGATGACTTCTGACGGTTGAAATGTTTTTGTCTTGATTAGTAAATGGATCCCGGTGAAGAAAGAACCCTAGCGGATGACGTTGAGAGCGTAGCGGCTGTTCCTGCACAAGGGACGCCGCCTGTTGAACCCCAGTCATCTGCGAATAATCAAGGTGAGGGAGCTAAACAAGCCTTCTTTACCATGATGAATGAGTGGGTCGCGCAATATGCCCGAGCCAACCCGGCTGTCCAACAATTCCCAAATTTGAATAACCCACCCCAAGAGCCTGTAAGGCCGTCAGTCGCTGATCCTGTGAGGCTGAGTAAGCTACCTGTAGACTTGATTAGGAAGCGTGGGGCCGAGGAGTTCAAGGCCATAGTAACTGATGATGCCGAAAGGGCCGAGTTCTGGCTTGATAACACCATTCGGGTGTTCGATGAATTGTCATGCACACCCGATGAATGTCTAAAATGTGCTGTATCTTTGTTGCGAGACTCAGCCTACTATTGGTGGAGGACATTGATTTCCATAGTCCCGAACGAGCGAGTAACTTGGGACTTCTTTCAAACGGAATTTCGGAAGAAATTTATTAGCCAACGGTTCATTGACCAGAAGCGTAAGGAGTTCTTGGAACTCAAGCAAGGCCGTATGACTGTATCTGAATACGAACATGAATTCGTAAGACTTAGTAGGTATGCCCGGGAGTGCGTAGCTGATGAGGTTGCTATGTGCAAAAGATTTGAGGAAGGATTGAACGAAGATTTAAAGCTACTAATGGGTATTCTGGAAATAAAGGAATTCGTAACATTAGTCGAACGAGCCTGCAAGGCGGAGGAACTTGGAAAGGAGAAGAGGAAGGCTGAATTTGAAGCTAGAGATTATCGTAAAAGATCGACGGGTAAAGCTCCGTTCTCAGCTGTGAAGAAGTTCAGGGAGGACATTAGTAAGTCGAGGGCGACTACGGGAATTTCCATCAGGGCAAGACCATCGATGGGCTCCCGAGCTACTTCGGTAGCTAGTGTGGGCAATAATCGGCACGAGAAACCTGAATGTCCCCAATGTGGAAGACGACACCTAGGTGAATGTTGGGGCAAGTCTACTAACAGGGCCTGTTACGGATGCGGTTCGAAGGACCACTTCATTAGAGATTGCACGGAGCTGGATGAGAAGAATAAGATTCAAGGTGCAAGACCTAGTGGAGTGACATCTAGAGGTAGACCACCGAGAATTTTTGGAGGCAGGGGTGGTAGTCAGAGGGGGGCTTCTGATACGGCCGATCGCGCCGAGAACCGTGCTCCTGCTAGAGCATATGCCATTCGCGCACGAGAGGAGGCATCCTCCCCCGACGTCATCACTGGTACCTTCACTCTCTTTGATACTAATGTGATTGCATTGATTGACCCTGGTTCTACTCATTCATATGTATGCGAAACCTTAGCAACCAGTAAGACTCTACCTGTTGAGTCTACTGAGCTCGTAATTCGAGTATCAAACCCTTTGGGTCAATGCGTACTTGTTGATAAAGTGTGTAAGAGATGCCCTCTATTAATCCGAGAATCCTGTTTTCCGGCTGATTTGATGCTTTTGCCGTTCGACGAGTTTGATGTTATTCTTGGTTTGGATTGGTTAACCGCGCATGATGCGGTTGTGAATTGCAAAAGCAAGACTATCGATTTGAGGTGCGCAAATAACGAAATAATCCGAGTTGAGTCTGCGGACTTAAGGGGGTTGCCAGCTGTAATATCAGCAATGTTGGCCCAGAAATATGTAAGGAAAGGGTGCGAAGCATACCTCGCGTATGTACTTGATGACAAGGAGTTAGAAAAGAAACCCGAATCGGTGCCGGTGGTTTGTGAATACCCGGATGTTTTTCCTGAAGAGTTACCGGGTTTGCCACCTGTTCGGGAAGTAGAGTTTGGAATTGAGCTTGTACCTGGAACTACGCCAATTTCGATCGCTCCGTATCGTATGGCACTAACTGAGTTAAAAGAGTTGAAAGCTCAGTTGCAAGAATTGACGGATAGAGGTTTCGCTCGACCGAGTTTCTCGCCTTGGGGTGCACCAGTATTGTTCGTGAAAAAGAAGGACGGAACCATGAGGTTGTGCATTGACTATCGTCAACTGAATAAAGTGACGATAAAGAATAAGTATCCGTTACCGCGTATAGATGATCTGTTCGATCAATTAAAGGGAGCATCGGTGTTTTCAAAGATAGATTTGAGATCGGGTTATTATCAGTTACGGATTCGAGATTCGGACGTACCCAAAACTGCTTTCAGAACGAGGTACGGTCACTATGAGTTCTTAGTGATGCCGTTTGGGCTCACTAATGCCCCTGCGGTGTTTATGGATTTGATGAATCGGATCTTTAGGCCGTACTTGGATCGGTTCGTAGTTGTGTTTATTGATGACATCTTGGTCTATTCAAGAGATGAGGCCGAACATGCTGAGCATCTGAGGCTAGTGATGCAAATTTTGCGGGATAAGCAGTTATATGCTAAGTTCAGTAAGTGTGAGTTCTGGCTAAGAGAGGTTAGCTTCTTGGGTCATGTGGTATCCGCATCGGGTATTCGGGTTGACCCGAGCAAAATTTCAGCCATACTTAACTGGAAGCCTCCGAGAAACGTTACCGAAGTCCGGAGCTTTCTAGGGCTCGCCGGTTATTACCGACGATTTGTCAAAGGTTTCTCGATGATAGCCACACCAATGACGAAGCTACTTCAGAAGGATGTTAAGTTCGAATGGACGGAGAAATGTCAGAAAAGCTTCGATCAACTGAAAACTCATCTGACTAAAGCTCCAATTTTGGTGCAACCCGAATCGGGTAAAGAGTTTGTCGTTTATAGTGACGCATCCCTACTCGGGTTGGGTTGTGTATTGATGCAAGAAGGTCGAGTTGTGGCCTATGCGTCGAGACAATTGAAGCCACACGAGAGAAATTATCCGACCCATGATCTCGAACTAGCCGCCATTGTGTTTGCATTGAAAATATGGCGACATTATTTGTTTGGTGAGAAGTGCCATGTGTTTTCGGATCACAAAAGTCTCAAATATTTGATGACTCAACGGGACTTGAATCTGCGACAAAGACGTTGGCTTGAATTGTTGAAGGATTATGAGCTTGTCATTGATTACCACCCGGGAAAGGCTAATGTGGTTGCGGACGCCTTAAGCCGGAAATCACTGTTTGCTTTGCGAGCGATGAATGTACACTTGTCTGTTCTACCTGACAATGTGTTAGTAGCTGAATTAAAAGCCAAACCATTATTGACTCATCAAATTCATGAAGCTCAGAAAGTCGATGATGAATTAGTTGCAAAACGAGCTGAGTGTGTTCCAAACAAGGAATCGGAGTTTCAGATTGATGATGATGGTTGTTTGAGGTTTAGAAGTCGTTTGTGCGTTCCAAGGAATTCGGAACTCATTCCGATGATCCTGAACGAAGCCCATTGTAGCCGAATGTCAATTCACCCGGGGAGCACGAAAATGTACAACGACTTGAAACGTCGATTTTGGTGGCATGGTATGAAGCGAGACATCTCCGACTTTGTTTCGAGATGTTTAATATGTCAGCAAGTGAAAGCGGAACATCAAGTGCCTTCAGGGTTACTTCAGCCGATCATGATACCCGAGTGGAAATGGGACCGAGTCACAATGGACTTTGTGTCCGGACTGCCATTGTCCGCAAGTAAGAAGGATGCGATTTGGGTTGTTGTTGATAGGCTGACTAAGTCGGCTCACTTTATCCCCGTGCGTACGGATTTCTCATTGGATAAACTAGCCGAGTTGTATGTTTCTCAGATTGTGAGATTACATGGAGTACCTATTTCTATCGTGTCGGATAGAGATCCGAGATTCACCTCGCGATTTTGGAAGAAATTGCAAGAAGCTTTGGGTACCCAGCTGCATTTTAGCACCGCTTTTCATCCCCAAACCGATGGTCAATCCGAGCGGATAATTCAGATACTCGAGGATATGCTGAGATGCTGCATCCTTGAGTTTAGTGGTTCATGGGAACGGTATGTACCTTTGATTGAATTCGCTTACAACAATAGTTTTCAATCAAGTATTAAGATGGCACCTTACGAGGCTTTGTACGGTCGTAAATGCCGTACACCATTGTTTGGACCGAGCTTGGTGAAAGTAAAATTTTCGGAGTTGATTTGATTAAAGATGCTGAACAGAAAGTAAAAGTAATCCGTGAAAGTTTGAAGGCAGCCACAGATCGTCAGAAATCGTATGCGGATCTGAAACGGAAGGACATTGAATATCAGGTGGGAGATAAAGTGTTCCTTAAAGTTTCGCCTTGGAAAAAGGTACTTAGGTTTGGCCGTAAGGGCAAGTTGAGCCCGAGATTCATTGGGCCGTACGAAATCTCCGAACGAGTGGGGCCAGTTGCGTATAGATTGATTTTGCCCCCTGAGCTTGAAAAGATTCACGATGTCTTTCATGTTTCGATGCTTCGACGCTATCGATCTGATCCGTCGCATATAATTAGCCCATCAGAGGTTGAAATTCAAGCCGATATGAGTTATGAAGAAGAACCGATACGTATCCTAGCTCGTGAGGTGAAAGAGTTGCGAAACAAAAGGGTTCCGTTGGTTAAGGTGTTGTGGCTCAAACACGGGATCGAGGAAGCAACCTGGGAACCCGAGAGCTCGATGAAGGAACGATATCCAAACCTATTTACTGGTAAGATTTTCGAGGACGAAAATTTCTTAAGTGAGGGAGAGTTGTGACAGCCCAAAATTGACCCTAGCCGGGAAGTGGTTTCGGGACCGCTAAACCGAGTCACCGAAAGGTTTGAATGTGATGTTTATTGTCTAGAATATGTAATCATGAATGTGTAAAAATTTCAAGCTTCGATTTAGTCGATTGCATGTGAATTTAGTCAATAGGACTTATATGAGAAAATTTTAAAATGTGATAGGTCAATGCATGAGGACCTATTAGTGCATGTGGAAGAAAAAGGGGACTTGCATGTCAAATTCCCCCTCCCTAATATGTAGTGGCCGGCCATGCTATAGGTGGAAACATGTCTCCAACATGTTATGCTAGTGATGCATGTTAAGAATAATAAAATAATAAGCATGGTGATTAAATAATGAAAGAAGGGTGATGGAGAAAAAAAAAAAGTACATGGTCTCACCCCCCCCCTTGTTGCCGTGAATTGAAGAAAGAAAACAAAAAAAAAAGAGTTCATTCTTGAACATCCTTGGCCGAATAGAGGAAAGAAAGGAAGGGGAAAAAGGCTTGAGAAAAATCGGCTATGGTGGTGGTTAGACTAAGGTATGTTTGATGTTGTCTTTGAGATGCATGCATGTTTTAAATAGCCCATGTTTAAACTTTGAATCTTGTTGATAACATGAGCAATCGGTCATGAGAAAGTGTTCAAGGAAAAGGTTGTTGATGAAAGAAATTAATGTGTTAAGGGATTATATGAAACTTATTCATGTTTATATATGTTATATGCAACGAAAATGGTTGATGATTTTGGAGGTGATTAGCTTGAATCGGCCACGGTATATCCATAAACACGATCTATGCTTGTTATGTTACTCATGGTTAAAACAATTCGGCTAGGACATTCGGCCATGGATGGTTGTATTTCTTTGATGTTGTTTTTGATGCCTTAGGGCATTGAGAGTTGATTATAGATGAGGTGAGCTTCTTGATTTAAAAATTTGATGGATGTTAAGCTAATTGGGCAACCAAAGGTTCAATATTTTTGTTATGAGGTCATATGTGCATTCGGCCATGGTCTTTGCTTGAATATGAGAATTGTAATGTGATTTTCCTAAATTGTCTATGAATTTGGTTGTTGATTTCATGGTAATGGTATATTGAATCCATGAGAATTTAGTAAGGTTGCATTCGGCAACTTACTTGAAATTAAAAATCGATGTCTAAGCTTAGGTGATTTCGATGATGATATATGTGTGTATACATAAGTATATTTAGTTGATTCGGCTTTGGTAGTTGCATGAGATTATTAGCCGAATATACTAACATACATATACATGTGAGATTGGATTGTAAATATTTAGCAAGGTGGTTAAACTAGTTAAATTATTGATATAGCTCAAGGAGCTAAAGGAGGTGAATCGAGCAAAGGCAAAGAAAAGGTTATCGAGTAGCCGAGTTGGAACCGTCTTACCCAACACGAGGTAAGTCATTAAGCATGTAGTTGGTATTATTTCAATGGTCATAATGTTGTGTATTGATGCTGAATGGAATGAATAAATGTACATATATATATATGCATGTACGTATGTGATGATGAAATTGTTGAATGAAATAAATGAGGTGAGATGTAATGAGTTGTTGATCTCGGCAATAAATGTGCGGGATAACCATTTATGACCATGAGATTGGTGCTAAGTGCGCGGGATTAAATTGTACAGCACTAAGTGTGCGATTCTACTTTGTTGCACTAAGTGTGCGAAATGAATATGATGCACTAAGTGTGCGAATTGACCATGCGGCACTAAGTGTGCGGGTTTGACTATGTAGCACTAAGTGTGCGATTTGATTACGTGGCACTAAATGTGCGAGTTGATTATATAGTACTGAGTGTGCGGGCTCAATATACATTCGTGAATCATTATGGACACTATGTGTGCGACACTATTGAGCTGATCGCGGACAGCGGATCGGGTAAGTGTCTTGAGGACATGGCTAATATGTGCTATGCGTATACTTGGTGTTGAGCTCGGTAAGTTGAACCTATGTGACAACTATACTTGAAGTCACGTACATAAAAATTTATCGTAGGATGGGTGAAAGGCCGTTTTGTGGTTTGATTGTAACGAAAATAAATTGATTTATGAAAATGCTTCAATGTCCTATTGATGAGTATATGAATTGTGAAGGCATGAATTGATATGAAATTGAATCGGTAGGTTGGTGGAACTATGGTATGGTTCGGTATGGATGGAGTAAATTGTCTCATTCCATTTTATTCCTCTTGTGATAATGTTATTGATGTATAGTAGAGCATTGCTTATGACTTACTGAGTTATAAACTCACCCGGTGTTTCCTTGTCACCCATTATAGGTTGCTTGGACTCATCAATTTTTGCGGGGTCGGGCCGTCAACGAAGTCATCACACCAGATAGCTAGTTTTGGTACTTTCTTCTTAGTGTGCTTAGAAGATCATTTTGGCATGTATAAGCTAGTACGTTGTGTTTGAATTATGGCATGTAAACTTTAAGCCATGCGAAAATGGCACGAATGTTCGATTGAGTTGGATCGAGGGTAGGCATGAAATGGACCTAGTTACTTTCGTAACAGATGCTGGCAGCAGCAGTGTCATGAGATTGAAAAATCACTAAAAATAGTAGGAGTGGAATTAATTGATGAATAAATTATGTAATCGAAGCTCGATGAGTCTGTTTTCATGAGGAAGTAACGAAAAGATCATATGGGCAGTATATTAAGAGATAATCAGATTTTAGTGGGACAGGGCCAGAACGGTTTCTGGATTCCCTTCTCCAACTTTGGAAATTCATTATAAATTAACCAGAGATAATTAGGGGTCGTACCATATATGTGCAGATTCCTCTCTGAGTCTAGTTTCCATAGAAACAAACGGCAACAGTATTGAAGCCCCGTGCAGGGAGATATCCCAGTCGTAATGGGCAAAGGTCAGTGTAGTCGACCCCTGCAACTTGGGGAACTTTGACTAATAAACTGTACTAATTGGCCCAACCAAAAATTCTAGAAAAAAATACATAGATGGGCACATGAGTCTAGTTTCTGGGAAAAATTACGAAACTGATTTTCGAGTTACGAAACTCAAGATATGAATTTTAAAACGACTAGTACACAGATTGGGCAGTGTCTGGAAAATAAATTTTGTAAGAGGGTAAAGCCAGTCAACACCTCGTGTTCGACCCCGATGACGGTTTCGGGTTCGGGGTGTTACAGTAAGACTGAGTCAAAATGCATGAGAATGTGTATCCACTGAAGTAATAATGTGCAAAAGAATTGAAGATAGTTTGAATGAAGATATCTGTTAGTTAGTTAGGATTCTTGAGATAAAAGAATTTGTAGTGCTTATTGAACGATCATGTAAAGCTGAAGAGCTCAGGAAAAAGAAAAGAAAAGCTGATTTTTAAGCTAGAGATATGAGAAAAAGATCCACAAGTAAATCATTTCAGTCTAGGTCAAAGAAGTTTCAAGATGATTTTAATCATTCAAAGGCTAATGTGGGACATTCGAGTAATGATCGTGCTAAATCACATTCGAGCTTTAGAGCTCCAGCTACATCTGTTGCCAGTGTTGGAATTGTTCGATCTGATCGCCCTGAGTGCAAACACTGTGGTAAAAGACATCCCGACAATTGTAGAATGTATGATCGGGCTTGTTTCAAATGTGGATCTTTAGACCATTTTATCTGCGATTGCCCTGAGTCTGTTGACAAAGAAATTGTACAAAATCCGAGGCCAAGTGGCAATGCATCTCGTGATAGACCTCCCAGGAATACAAAAAATGTGAGTGGTATCAAAAAGGGACTACAAACACCACAATTCGATCTGAGGCTCGTGCACCTGCCAGAGCCTATGCCATTCAAGCTCATGAGGAAGCTTTGTCTCCAGATGTTATAACGGGTACATTTACTCTTTATGATACTTCCGTGATTGCATTGATAGATCCTGGATCAATGCATTCTTATATATGCATGAACTTAGTGAACAGTAAGACTTTGCCTGTAGAGTCGACTGAATTTGTAATTAGAGTTTCAAATCCCCTAGGCAGATGTGTTTTAGGTGATAAAGTCTGCAAGAATTGTCTGTTAATGTTTCGAGACGTTTTGGAACACCCCAAACCTGAACTAGACATGGCTGAATCTGGTGTGTCACATTAAATGCTTTTCTAAAAAACTTAGCCTTATTAATAAATCTCGCTTGAAAGATAAAAGCCCCTTTGTTAAAGTCAACTTAATTATTTGTTAACCATTTTAAAGTAGCCTTACTTAAAAAAAAACATGTCTGTTGCGGAAGCATTTCAACAATGTTGCGAAAACGTGATGTTTTGCAAACATATATCATTTTGGAAAACCACGCCTTACCTTTAACAGAAATAAATCATAATAGTTAAAACCTCCAAATTAAAAGCTAGAAAATTAGAGAAAAGGCCTTATTACATAAAAAACCCAAAGAGAAAGTAATTTAAGTAATGTAAAAGAAAACAAAAAAATTTAAAGCCGTTCGTAGTGTGGCCACCTCCGAGTCCTCCCATACGTCGAACCGCCTACTGAGGAATAGCTGAAAAATTTAAGACAGAGGGGTGAGTTTACAAAAACTCAGTGTTTACAACCCTCATCGATCATAAAACATGCATCACATCATTTGGGCCTAAGCCCATATCAATAACGGTGGCACTTGGGCCTTAGTCCATAGTAGCCTCAGTTGGGCCTGTGCCCATGTCACAATCAAAATCAGATTATGCAATGCACAAATACCCAACCAACCTTGCACTCCGTAACCCGTCCAAACCTACACTTCTGTGGGGATTTAATGGACCCACCCATCCCTACACTCTTGTTGTAGCACTGGTTGCAGCACTAACCAATTTCCCAGCAGAGCTGCCAATCACATAATGGCTTAATGCCATCAGTGGATCCACAGTCATCAAGGGACCATGCGACCCTAACAAATCATATACTTCCTCCAAATCAATGATCTCGTCCCCTATGTAGCATAATATCACATGAATGCAAACATATCATAAATAGCATAGAATAATAATCATATAACATGTAGGGGCATTTTAGTCATTTTGCCCTTCGGGGGCATAATAGTCATTTTGTAAATTGAGGTCTGGGTACACTTACCGACCTATCCGTAGGTCCACAGTAGTCTCCGTGACTCGTGCAACCCTTTTCCAATCAAAACAGATAATTGGGCCTAAAGCCCATTACGAAGCCCAAGTGGGTCCCATATGTTCATATGGCCCGCTAAGCCCAAAATTTACCTTAGTCATGTGAACAACATAGCCCGATCCAATATTTCCATATATCCATGAAAAAACCTGAGTGGGGCGCACGAGCCCATTGGGCCACACAGCCCACTTCGGCCCAAAATTAACCTAAGCCCATGAGATCGCTTAAGGCGGCCTCTAATATCGTATCGAGTTTTCCACAAGTGCGTTCGCATGCTCATGTGGAAACTTTGGTCGTACTTTTGGCTTTTTGGCATTTTGATATTTCGGCTTTTTGCTATTCTACATTCTATTAGTGTCGTTACACACCTTTTTGTGAAACCGCACTCAAATACACAAGCTCCAAACCCATAATCAATTAAGAGGTGCAGTTAATCTTTTTACCGATAAAGATCTTAAAAGACTTATTCCCAAATCGGTAACCGATACCCACTTTGACTGAATCTACTTATACTTTCTTAGACGTTTGATTACGAATCATTCTCACCTCCTTCTGGATTATCTGAAACACAAGCGTAATCCATCAATTTATCAATGTCTAAAACAAAGTTAATCCTACGCTAACCTAAATAAAAGATTCATGCCCAAGAGAGAAATGGAAATCAGCCAACACTAGAACCATAAGTCTGTTTACCTCAGATAGTCGATTAGAAGATAAGTAGATCTCTACCACAATTGTATCACTCGAAAACCCTTCCACTTCTTGCAAGGCTAGAATCCACACAACCTCCTTAAGAGAAAAAGTTGGCAATAAAAAGAGAATAGTAACTCCATTAAAGCAATGGAAAGGAAGGTGTCATGAAAACCATTTAGAAAGAACAATGAGGGTGGCGAGTAACTTACCGAATGTTAGAGAACTTTTGTGAAACCAGAAACAAAACCCCAACGGAGGTTCAATGCTATATTTGGCCACCAAAACTAAAATCAGCACTGAAGAGAAAAGAAAGCAGGGAGGAAGATAAGTGTAGAAGTCGATTAAGGAAACTCAATTGGCAACGAGAGATGTCCAGCCAATAGGAACAAGGTAATTGATTTCTAGGTATATGAAAAGAAATGAAGAAATTCGAAAGAGAAAGAAAGAAGTGCTCCATTTAGAAGTGAAAGGATCAAAAAGGAAAACAAGAATCGAGAAGAGAAGAAATGAGGGAGAAATCAGCCAACAGTAAAACAAGTAGGTTCAACACAAAAGATGGCCTAAATGGTAACGCAATTCAGCTAAAAATGTAGCATGTAACCGAGAGTAGAAATTCTTGAAATCAACAGGAAAAGGAACAAAAACGAGAGAACCCTTCTAGCAGGATTTGACGATCACCAAAACAACACTCCAAAGCTGAAAATGACCCAATTTCCACCCTTAGTCGAATTTGCATATTCCATTTCCCCAATCGGCTTCAAACTCCCCAAATTTGAAATCCATGATTCTCTCCACCTAAATCTCCCCCATATCCATAACCACCCTTTTCAAATTCCTTGATTTTCCCCCTTTGACCACTTTTACAACCACCTTAGCAGAGTTTGTATCCAATTCAAACACTTTCCGCCACCTTAAGAAAATAAATACTCTTTGCTTGTTATGGGATTCGAACCCAAGATCCCTTTCCACCATAAGGATGCCACAACCATTAGACCATATGCTTCCTTGTGATAAATTGGAACCACTAATATTTATAAGGCCTACAAGCTAAAGTCAAGGTTCACTTAAGGGAAAAACTAAAATTTTTCTAAAGCCTAGATTTGAACCCAGGACTTCTCAAACATCCCCATACACACCCAATTCACCTAACCACCACACCAAACATGCAATTTTGTGTCACTTTCTTACGAAACTAAAATATTTATAAGTCACCTACTATTAGTTCCCACGCTCAAGGCCCATTGCTTCTAGGCCCAGAATTCGGGGCGTTACACATTTATTTTCTGACTGATCTGATGCTATTACCTTTCGATGATTTTGATATAATTCTGGGTATGGATTGGCTAACTTTGCACGATTCTATTGTGAATTGCAAATGGAAAACTATTTATTTGAGATGCAAGAATGATAAAATAGTTCGAATTGAATCCAGTGATTTGAATGGGTTACCAGCTGTGATTTTGTCAACGAAAGCTTTGAATATTGTGAGAAAAGGTTATGAAGCTTACTTTACCTATGTGACCGATTCAAAAGTTTCCGAAAAGAAAGTTGAATTAGTTCCTGTTGTTTGTGAATTTCCTGATGTGTTTCCTGAAGAACTTTCGGGATTACCTTTGATTTGAGAAGTTGAATTTGGCATTGAATTATTGCCCGAAACTACTCCGATTTCGATAGCTCCGTATAGAATGGCTCTAACCAAACTAAAAGAATTAAAGTCTCAGTTGCAAGAGTTGACCGATAGAGAGTTTGCTAGACTAAGTTTTTCACCTTGGGGTGTTCCAATTTTGTTTGTGAAAAAGAAAGATGGTGCAATGAGAACATGCATTGATTATTGTCAGTTGAACAAAGTGACTATCAAGAATAAATATCCTCTACCTCGAATTGATGTTTGATCAATTGAAAGGAGCTACCGTGTTTTCGAAGATAGATTTGAGATCAGGCTATTATCAGTTGCGAGTAAAAGACTCAGATATTCTGAAAATCACATTCATAACGAGGTATAGACACTATGAGTTCTTAGTTCTGCCTTTCGGATTAACTAATGCTCTTGCTATCTTTATGGATTTGATAAATAAAATTTTTAGACCGTATTTAGATCGATTTGTTGTTGTATTCATTGATGACATATTGATTTATTTGTGGGATTATTCTGAGCATGTCGAGCATCTTAGAATAGTGCTATAGACTTTTTGAGATAAGAAACTGTATGCGAAGTTTAGCAAATGTGAATTCTGGTTACGAGAAGTTGGTTTTCTAGGCCATATCGGTTCAGCATCTGGTATCCGAGTTGATCCAAGCAAAATTTCAGCTATTCTGGATTGGAAGCCTCCAAGAAATGTTTCTAAAGTCCACAGTTTTCTTGGACTTGCCAGTTATTATCGACGGTTCGTAAAAGGCATTTCAATGATTGCAACTCCGTTAACAAAATTACTTCAGAAAGATATGAAATTTGAGTGGTCAGAAAAGTGTCAAAAAAGCTTTGATCAATTGAAAACCTTATTGACTGAAGCTCCAGTGTTAGTACAACCAGAATCAAGTAATGATTTTGTGAGCTATAGTGATGCTTCATTGAATAGCTTAGGATGTGTTTTGATGCAAGAAGGCAAAGTCATTACTTATTCCTGGAGACAACTAAAGCCGCATGAAAAGAATTATCCTACGCACGACCTTGAGTTAGCTGTGATTGTATTTGCTTTGAAGATTTGGCACCACTATCTCTTTGGTGAGAAATGTCATGTATATTCTGATCATAAGAGTTTGAAATATCTGATGACTTAGAAAGATTTGAACCTGAGACAGAGAAGGTGGTTAAAATTGTTAAAAGATTACTAACTTGTTATGGATTATCATTTGGGAAAAGCAAATGCGGTTACCGATGCTTTGAGCTGAAAATCATTGTATGCTCTATGTACGATGAATGCTCATTTGGTTATGTCCAATGATGGTTCGTTTTTAGCAAAATTGAATGCAAAACGTTGTTCTTACAATAGATTATTGATGCTTAGGAGGTTGATAATGAGATTTTAGCAAAAAGAGCTTAGTGTGATTTGGATCCTGATTCTGAATTTTGAATTGATAATGACGATTGTTTGAGATTTCGATATCAGATTTGTGT
The DNA here is from genome assembly GCF_007990345.1 of Gossypium hirsutum. Classification (NCBI taxonomy): domain Eukaryota; kingdom Viridiplantae; phylum Streptophyta; class Magnoliopsida; order Malvales; family Malvaceae; genus Gossypium; species Gossypium hirsutum. The sequence continues at coordinate 50,477,952 of NC_053434.1, forward strand.
TCCTAGAAATCTAGAGTTGATTCAGATGATTTTGAATGAAGCTTACAATAGTCGTTTATTTGTTCATCCAGGTAGTACGAAAATGTATCATGATTTGAAACAGCATTATTGGTGGTCTGGAATGAAAAGAGATATTTCTGACTTTGTTTTGAGATGCTTATTTGTCAGCAAGTTAAAGCTGAACATCAGGTGCCATTTGGTTTGTTACAACTGATTATGATTTTGAACTGGAAGTGGGATAGAGTGGCGTTGGATTTTGTTTCAGGTTTTCCCTTATCTCTGCGAAAGAAAGATGCAATCTGGGTTGTGTGACATCCCTAATTTGACCCTAGTCAGAAAGTGGTTTTGGGACCACAAAACTGAGTCATAAAAATAATTAACTGTTAAATTCTATGTTTATTATATGTGTAAATGCATGTGTGAAAGTTTCATGCTTTGATTTTGTCACTTGTATGTAAAATTTATAAGATAGGACTCATGTGATAAAACTTGAAAGTGTGATAGGTAAATTTGTAAAGTGTCAAATAATGCATGAAATGTTAACATGAGGGATTTGCATGTCAAATATTCCTTTTTGTTTATAGTGGCCGGCCATGATGAGGAATTTATATTAAAAATAGACATAAATACTTACTTATGATGGTTGTATAATTTTATATTGTTAAGGAATAAAAAAGAAGAAGAAACAAATAGCTCAGTGGAGAGAGGGAATGAGTTTTAACTTTCATTTTTCTGTGCATGTTGATTTGGGGGAAAGGAGAAAGCATATTTGGCCATTGTTGTTTTAGTTTGAAGCTCAAATTAGTTGGTATGTTAATGATCATTTTTGCTTATAATTTATATTTTTGGAACCTTAGGATCATGAACTAGCATACCCATGTTGAAATTTGTGGAATGATTGTAGTTAATAGAAATTACTACGGTAGAAAATCTAAGTTCTTAATATTATTATGGTAGATTTTTAAAGTTGGAAGTGAAGTGAGATGATTTGCAAAGTCAATTCATGAAATTTCACATTGAGGATTATTATGGAAAATTTTAAAAATATGGTGGATTAAATTGTTTATTTATGTGAAATTATCAATGTATAAAAAAAAAATACGTCATTGACATAATTTGAAGTCTTTTATTTGAAAGAGTTTTGTTTGGGTGCTTGATGTTGAATTTGTGTTATTTTATAGAGTAAATTTTTACTACATTTAAAAATTAAGGATTTAATTGAGTAAATTATAAATGAGAAGGATTTTATTATAAATTAAAGATATACATATATAAGCTGTATATTAAGGGTTAAGTATTTGGCAATAGTGGGTTATGTGTTAATTGTGGAATTAACTTGGTGGATATGACGGATTAAATTGTATAGAATAGACCAGTGGCCGAAGAATATTTTGGTTAATGTATATAAGCCATGCGAAAATGGCATCTTTTGAATGTGTACTTATAGAAGTTTAAATTTGTATCCCTGGCTGTCTTTAGTATTTATCTAAAGGAATGTTCTTTACTTGAAAAAATGAAAATTTCAAGATTTTTACTGTTCTGATATGAGTTTCAAGTCCGGTAATGCCCCTTTACCTATTCCGGCGACAGATACGGGATAGGGGTGTTACAGGTTGTGGTTGATAGATTGACGAAATCAGCTTATTTTATTCCAATACGAATAGAATACTCGCTTGATAAATTAGCTGAGGTATACATTTCTAATATTGTGAGATTGCACAGTGTGCCATTATCTATTATGTCAGACAGAGATCCAAGATTCACATTGCGATTTTGGAAGAAATTGCAAGATGCTTTGGGTACGAAATTGCACTTCAGTACTGCTTCTCACTCGCAAATGGATGGTCAATCTGAGCGGATTATTCAAATACTCGAGGATATGTTGAGATGTTGCATTCTTGAGTTTGAAGGTATGTGGGAACAGTATTTTCCTTTGATTAAATACGCTTTTAATAATAGTTTTATATCGAGTATTAAAATTGTACTGTACGAAGCCTTATATGGTCGCAAATGTCGTACACTTTTGTATTGGAATGAGCTCAGTAAGAATAAGATACACAGGGTTGATTTGACAAAAGAGATTGAACAGAAAGTAAAAGTAATCCGAGATAGTCTGAAAGTAGCTTCCGATCGTTAGAAATCTTATGCTGATTTGAAAAGAAAAGACAGCAAATTTGAGATCGGGGACAAAGTGTTTTCGAAAGTTGCATCGTGGAAGAAAGTACTCCAATTTGGTACAAAAGGCAAACTAAGTCTGAGGTTCATCGGGTCATATGAGATTATCGAACGCATAGGACCGGTTGCATATAGATTGTTGTTGCCACCAGAGCTAGAAAAGATTGATAATGTGTTTCACATATTGATGCTTCGACGATACAGATCCAATCCTTCACATGTAATTCCTCCGTCTGAGATTGAGATTTAGTCAATATGACTTACGAAGAAGAACCGATCTGTATCTTAGCTCATGAGATTAAAGAATTGAGAAATAAGAAAATTTTGTTAGTAAAAGTAATGTGGCATCGACGCGGTATTGAAGAGGCTATGTGGGAGCCTGAAGATCTTATGAGATGGCAATATCCAAATCTGTTCAACGGTAAGTTTTTTGGGGACGAAAATCCCTGAGGGCGAGAATTGTAATAGTCCGGTTTAGACCCTAGTCAGAATAGTAGTTTCAGGAGCACAAGTCTGAGTCAAAATAATATTTAAACTATTATTTTTCGTGCCTATTATATGTGAATTAGCATGTGTGAAAGTTTCGTACGAAAATTCGATCATTTGTGTGCTTAATTTGATAAAAGGACCTAATCACGTAAAATGTAAAAGTGGCCTTCTAATTGTTAAAGTGCCTATTTGATATGTCTTTACAGTTGAGAGGTCCTTATGTTGTTATTTGACCACTGATCATATGAGTGGACATTAATGACCTCAATGTTAATGTTTTAAATGCAAGGGTAAAATGGTATTTGATGAATTAATATATGATTTATTAAACAAAACATAAAAATTAGGCCATTTTTATGTTCATATAGTCGAATTCTTCAAAGAAAAAGAAAGAAAATAACTCTTAGGGTTTCAGCACTTTGATTATTGATTGAGGTATGTGTTTTGATCTGTTTTCGATAATTTTTACGTTTTTGTAAACTTTGCTCAGTGTTTTACTAAGCCCATGTCTCAATTTATGATTTTTTTTGTTAATTTTAAGTTGAGCCATTGATGAAACTATGAGTTTTATGAAGTTTGATGATAGTAAATGGAAGATATGTGTTAGATTACTAAGTTTTTTCTTTGAATTTTTGATGAATTTGAGTAATTTGGACTAAATTGTGAAAAGGAGATTTTGAGGGACTAAAATTTGAAATAAATGAAATATGGGCTTATATGAATACTATGAGAATTCGGCCTAACATGGGTATATGGAAATTTTGTGTATTTTGTAATTTTGTGAATTAAGGACTAAAGTGTTAAAATGTGATAATGTGAGGGCTAAATTGTAAAATGCCCTAAATATGTGTTTGTATATTGATTTGAATGATTTGGTGAATAAAAAAAAGTTAAATTTGAAATTATATAGATCAAGAACTAAAGAAAACAGAATTAGATTGGAGAAAGTCGAAAGTCGTTGAGTAGCTAATTCTGTCTATCCGAATCCTTACGAGGTAAGTCTATATACAAATAAATGTGTTTGTAATGGTTTATTTATGTTTAAATGCTATTGAACAATGATGAATGACATATTGAGTTGAATATGAGACATCCGAGAAAGTATCGACAAAGTTCTGACTTTTGAAAAGCCCCGTACGAACCTTAGGAATAGTTAGGATACATATGTCATGACATAGGATCCGATATGTGTTTTCTTGTAAGACCACGTGGAACGTTGGCATTGACTTTTGATTTACGAGTAAGACCATGTCTAGGACATCGACATCGTATTTGATTTCGTGTAAGACCCTGTTTGGGACAGTGGCATTGGTTTTTGATAAGATGTAAGACCACATCTGGGACAAGCTTATTGAGCTATCCGCGTATCCTAATTGATTCCAAACGGTTCAACGGGAATTTTGAGAAATAAATAATTATTTGAGATGTGTATCCGATTCAGGTACGTTTGAAATGTATGCTATGTTTGAGAATAAAGGTAAGTATATGTACAAGTGATGTTATGTGTTATAAGCATGAGAAAATATATGTTATATATGTAAATGAATTGAGAATATGTGGAATGTATATGAACTATGTAGTTTGAAATAGTATTTGGCCATGGAGTATATGTAATTTGGTGACGCTTTCATGTTTTGAATGATAAGTTTATTTGTATATGGCTTACGAAGCTTTTGAAAGCTTACTTTGTGCGTGTTTGCATTGTTTTACAGATATCATAGCTATCGAGAGCTCGGGGATCATCGAGGATCATCACCACACTATTGAACTTCTTTTTGGTACCTTTTGAAAATGTATATATTAAAGTATGGCATGTATAGGCTAGAAGTTTTTTTAGGTATGTTTTGTAATATGTATATCATGCCATGTGATATGGCTAGATTATGGTTGAACTTATGGTTTGATGTTGGTATATGATATGTGATGTGCATATGAATGACCAAATGAAATGGTCAATTTTGGTAAGTTTTGGTATGTAAATATTTGAGAAATTAGTAAGTTTATAGCACGTGATTGAATGAAGTAAAATGGGGTTATGAAACAAATGTTTAGATATGATTTAGTCTTATGTTTTGGCATAATTTAATATGACTATTAAGCATGAGATTGGTTGATAATGATATGACATGAATATTGAATATTTTGATTGTGAAATGGTTGAAATTTGTTGTGGAATTGGTGCTTATTTGATGATTGTAGGGAAGACCCTTAATGGGTGTCAAATTGGTCTTGTAAATGGCCTATTTTTGCTAACATGGGTGGGGATACAGACGTGTGTCTCAGCCGTGTTGCTCGAGGGCCATTTCGAAATGAGCCTGGGCAAAACTACAGTGTCGCACACACGGGCATGTGCTAAGCCGTGTGGCTAAGCCAGTTTCGACCACAGGCTAGACACACGAGTGTGTGACTGGCCGCATGACCCAAGTCAGTAGCCTCCTTAATATTTACACGACCTGGCACACAGGCGTGTCTTGTTGCCGTGTAGACAAGTCAATAAGTATGCCCTGCTTTGCCACGACCGAAACACACAGGCATATCTAATGCCCTGTAAGGTACATGGCCTGCTCACACGGACGTGTGGCCTGTATTCCTTTGAAAAATTTTTATGTTTTTGAAAAAATTAGTATGAGCTCAGTTTAGTCTCAACCTCTTTATAAAGCATGTTTAAGGTATCGATGACCTAAATAAGGGACACTATATTGATGTTTGACCTTTGATGCTATGATGTTTGTGAAATGAATGCTAAATGTTCCGATATGTCTAGTAACGCCTTTAACCCTAGTCCGGTGACGGGTACGGGTTAGGGGTGTTACATGTATATTTTATTATGACATTATGATTTCTATTTGATGATTGTGACATCTGTATAATGATATGTCTGGGTTATCCTTCTTAATGAGACGAAAAGATTTCTTCGAAAAGACCGATTCGGTAGTTTAATCTGATCTGAAATTATTTGATTACAAGTTAATTCATTATACCAGAATGGAAATAAACTTTGAATGGACATGTGTGAATTAAAGGATAGTCTAGAGAAAGAATTCGTATTCTTGAAGACTTGATATAGAATTATATCTATCTAAACAATAATATCTGAGTAATGTTGTAGTAAATTGAAATTAGTTCGATTGTTGAAGTTTTCCTTTTTGCACGAAGATATTTTCAACAGAAACATCAATACTGGTTCAGTTTAATTTGAAGAAAATGTTTATGATCTTCAGTCATACGTCAATGAACGGTTTGAAGTGTGTTCTAATAATAGAGTGTACAGAGATATCATGTGATTCCATACGGCTAAAGCTACATGAAAAGAGTTATGTGACATATTTGATGATTACAAGAGTTTAAAATGTTTGACGTTGCAGATCAAGATCTGACCTTGGCACAGCAAAGCTAGCTCGAATCATCGAACAACTTTTGATTCTGTAAGTAAATATTATTATCCAAGGGAAATGATTATAGTTTCGAATTATTTGAATAAGAAACTTTTGTGTGCTTTACGAGCGATGAATACGTGATTGATCTTATTAGAGGGTGACTATATGTTAGCTAGATTAGAAGTTAAATTGATGCTTATCAAATGAATTCGTGAAACTTAGAAATGTTTTATCAAATTATAAGTTAAAAAGGGGTTCAGCATAAATTGAATTTAGATTCAGAACTTCAGATGTGGAATTGATGATTACTTGTTGCTTTGAAATAGAATGTGTATACTAAGAAGCTCTGAGATTGTATAACTATTGTTGCAAGAGGCGCACGGTGTCAGTTAGACTTTCATATAGGAGTAACAAGATGCTTGATAATCTGAGAAAGTGGTATTGATAAATGACTATAAAACGTAATATTATTGACCTCACGTTAAATGTCTGAGCTATCAACAAGTTAAAGTTAATTATTAAGCGTCTTCAGGACTATTTCATCATGTTTTGATATCTGAATAATGGTGAAATAGAATTTTGATAAATTTTGTATTGGGATTATCTCTTATCATTGGAAAAGATAGATGTTATCCAAATTATTGTTAACTGTTTGAATAAGTCTTTTTGTATGCATAGATTTCTCTTTTAATAAATCAGCTGAGTTATTCATTTGAGAGACTTCTAGTTTGCATAAGGTGCTAGTCATTATTGTTTCAAATTAAAATCTAAAATTTATCTGCTAATTTTGGGAGAAACTACAGTAAGCTGTGAGTACGAGGTTGTTTTGAAAATTCTCAAAATATTTATTTGTCTCTGTGTTTTAGAGTTTGAAAGCAACTAAGAAAGACTATTGTTGTTTGATAAACTATCATGTCATTATAAAAATGACAATGTATGAGGTATCATATGGTTGCAATTATCGAACTTCGTGGTTTCGGGATAGAGATTTGTGCGAAAAAAGAGTCATTGGTTTTAATTCATCAATGAAAATTGGGCAAAAAATTAAAGTAAATTAGTATAGTTACAAATAGTTTCTGCTTGATATGATGTATAGTGGAAGACAGATCAGAATCTTAGTTGTGAGATTAAATAGATATGAAATTTGAAGCCATGTATGAATTTGAAATGTACTATGTGGAAACTAATTTTTAATCTACTTTCTCGTAAGATTTTCTGGGACGAAAATCCCTAAGGGGAGAGTTGTAACAACCCAGTTTAGACCCTAGTCGGAACTGTGGTTTTGGGACCACGAATCTGAATCAAAAAAATATTTTAATATTATATTCCATGTTTAAATTATGTGAATTGATATGTGTGAAATTTTCGTATGAAAATTTTATTGTTTGAGTGCCAATTTGTGAAAAAGGACTTAATTGCGTAAAATGCAAAAGTGACTTGCTAATTGTTAAAGTGCTATATTGCTATGGCTTTTGATTTGTGAAAAAGGACTTAATCGAGCTTAATGTGATTCAAATGTTGATTCAGAGTTCAGAGTTGATGCTGAGGGCTGTTTGAGTTTTAGAAACTGAATATGTGTTTTGAGAAATTCAAAGTTGATTCAGATGATTTTGAACGAAGCTCACAGTAGTCGGTTATCTGTTCACCAGGGTAGTACAAAGATGTATAATGATCTGAAACAGTTTTACTGGTGGCATGGTATGAAACAAGACATTTCTGACTTTGTTTCGAAATGTTTGGTCTGTCAGCAAGTAAAAGCCAAGCATTAGGTACCTTCTGGATTGCTTCAGCCGATCATGATACCTGACTGGAAATGGGACAAAGTCACGATGGATTTTGTATTCGGTTTACTGTTGACAGCAAGCCAGAAAGAAGCAATATGTGTTATTGTGGACAGATTGACTAAATCAACTCATTTTGTTCCAGTTCGTACAGATTATTCACTTGATAAGCTAGCTGAATTGTATGTTTCTTAGATTGTGAGATTACACGGTGTGCCCATTTGCATCGTTAGGTCTGTTTAGGTTATTTAAGTCGCTCGAGGTGATGGTAGACTATCTGATGGGTCATAAATACCCCCAGTTTGGAAAATGATCGTAATGCCCCTGTAGAGCAAAATGATCGTTGGTTGGTACGGGTGGTGTAGTGGTTGGACTGGGCTGGATATCTTTCTGCATATATGCATCTGGTACTGATTCTGTATTGGGCTTAGGCCCACCTGATTCTGTTAATGGGCTAGGCCCAATTGTTACTAATATTGAGAATTGGCTAGGCCCAATTGATTCTGATGAGGGCTGAGACTCAAGTGAAATTATACTGGGCTTAGGCCTACACACATTGTTCTCTTACTGTAATGGGATCTAGCCTAGACTGATTTTGAATTCTATTTGCTTACTAAATATTTTAATTTAGAAGGGGATTACACATTGAGTTTTCATAAACTCACTTCGTTTATTAACTGTGTAACGCCCCAATTTTCGAGAATTCTGTAAAAGTTGTAAAATTTAAAATTCTGTGTTCTGTTTGTTATGTGTAGGATTAATCATGTTGGTGGGCCTCTAGAAGGCCCAAGCTTAGGATAAAACCCGGTAGTTTAATTAAATTTAATTCTATAAGAGAAGGGGTTCTGATAAATTGGGCTTTTAGGAATTATTTGTGAAAAATGGATCACAAGGAAGCAAGTGGTAAAGCGGCATGTGACGCCACTGGGAAGGATGTAATGGCGTGTGGAAGCTTGGGGAGGACCCAGGTCCAAGTCACAATGACAGCAAATTAAGTGATTAATTTTTATGTACAGGAAAGGGAAGTAATGGAACTGAAATAAAAGTCTGTCAGGAAGAGTTTAAGAAGGTAAGGGGATTGAATAAGGATAAAGATAAGGGAGGAAATCTAGGAGCTGATCAAGGAGCAAGAGGTGGCCGGCCAAGGGACTCTAGCATGGGAAATTCGGCTAGGTATTGTAGTAGTGGGAGTTTCGGCATTTGGGGTGTGTTGTGCCAAAATTCTGATCATCTTTTCTTCTCCTCTTTTCTTTATTTCTTTTTCTCCATCTACCTTCTCCTCTTCCTTCTCCATAGCTGAACCCTTCTATCTCTTTACTCTTCATCACATCCTTAATCTTTTTTACTTTTAGCCTTATAAGCTGAACATCATAAATAGCCGAAATCCCGAAAGCTTATTCTTTTTGTGCCGATTTCTTATAACCAAAACCACATCTCTTCCCTTCATCATTTGTGGCCGATTCACCAGCCCTCTAAAACCTCAATTTTTGATGACAATACCATAGCAAAACCCTCTCATTTTACCTTTCTAAACACAAGTTGCAAAAAAGCTGAAAAACTCCACATTAAAAGGGACTTGGCCGAATACTGAAGTCACTGAAATATTGACTTTTGTTATCATCTGAGGGCTTAGATCTACATTGGGATCGAGTGGGAAACTCATTGGAATCATTCACTAAGGAATCGGTGGTAAGTCTTCTCCAAAACTTAGTCTTCTTACGTATTTTAGGAAAAGCCAAAATCCCTAAAAGTTAGGGAAGTTGTCGATTTGGACTTGTAACCCTGAGGGGTTGTAATAAATATTTTGTTTTGGTAATAGCGTGATTTAGAGGCAGTTGATCAAGGGCTTGGACAGGTGGAACAATCGGATCTTTGGAGTTAACCATCCTTCGGCAGTAAGGTAAGAGCAATAAGGGTTTTTGGCATGTTTGGCCGAATGTGGTAAGGGACTAGATACTCAATTGTATTTTTGATATTTGGAGTAATAGTAAGTGATTCAATTGTAGGCAGTTCGGGTGTAGAACTCGACGAGGAAATCCCGAAAACAACTGTGTAACTGACACCCTTTCATAGGCTAGATCGGCAAAAGCCGAAAAGCTGAAATGCCGAAAAGCCAGTATTTTGGGCACTTGCGAGTGTGCGAATGCTCATAAGACGTATGGGTAATTATTACTGGTAATCGGAAGTGATCAAACTGCAGTACGCGTGATTTCGTGCGTTTTGATATTTTGGGCTTAATGGGCCAAAACTGGGTTAATGGGCCAACGGGCCCAATTCAGTAAGAACGCTCGGTAAGTGTTTCTGGCTAAACGTAATAGCTACGATATTCATGAAAACCTTAGAAATAGTTAGATTTACTAGAATACCCCTATGTATGCAAAATTACCATTATACCCCTATGTATGCTAAATGACCTTTATACCCCTAGGGTTATTTTGTCTGAAAAGCATGATGAATTAAATCTGTATGATGCATGCCATGAATGTATATCTGTTGCATGGGGACATGGGTTATATTATGGAGGAAGCGTCCTGGTGGTTATGCCACAAATTATCTGTTCTGGTGGCCCTGCCACGTATATCTGTTTTGGTGGCACTGCCACAAAATATTTGTATCTGGTGACTCTGTCACATTTTCTATATCTAGCAGCCATGCTGCATTTTTCTGTGGCGTGTAGCGGTTGGGTGGGTCGAGTAGTCTCCCCACATGGTGAAAGGATGGTATGGGGGTGTATGTGGTTGGATATGGTTGGGTTTCTGCATAAGCATGATATATCTATTCTGGTCTGCTCTGGGCCTACGGGCTTTATTCTGATATCTGTTCTGGGCTGAGGCCAACTTATTCTGTCTCTGTGGTTTGAACTAATTTAGGCTATGGTTGGGTTGAATTACACACTGAGTTTTCCAAAACTCACCCCTTATTTTCACCCTCGTAGGTAATCCTCAACCATAGTGGGCTTGGAGCTGTGAGGGATTTGGACTGGCCACATGTTTCTACAAACCTGGTTTCTTTCTGGTGAACTAGACGTCCTTTTAATTTCATCTATGGTTTTGGGTTTTAAGTGTAACAAGGCCTTTTAATTATTTTTATGGTTTTGTTTTACTCTTATTATTTTATTTTACTATGATGAAAAAAACTATGATGACTAAGGAAAATGGGTTAGCTTTAGGACGCGTTTTCAAAAACATTAAGGGATTTCAAAATAACACGTTTACCAGTAAGACTTCTGCTAAACAAACGTTTTCAAACTCAATCATTTTCTTAAGATAGACATAACCAAACGGTTTTCTCAAAATTACACGAGTCGTTAAGGTGTGACAATGGTGGTGTGCATGTCTAGGATTGGATCCGAAGGGAGCTTGGTACTTAAGCAGTCTGACGGACTCACCTCCTCTTCTTCCTGGTTTCCTACCTGGTGCACAGCTTCTATTCACCTTAACCTGCTTTAAAAAGTATCTTTTACAACCCCAACTAATTTTTCCAAACTAAGTAAAATGGAACATTTTGAACGCATCGATGTGGCGCACCATATCCGGTCATAACGTCTAGGCCGGGTTTGGGGTGTTACAAACTGTGCAGGTAATCCCCAGCCTTAGGTGATTTGGAACTGAGAGAGACTCGGAGGTAGGCACACGACCACTAATGCTCTACTGTAGTCTTTTTATTTGAATTTTATATTTTGGGGTTTTAATTCTATAATTAGGCCTTTAAAGGATTAAATTTTTAATTGGGCTTTTGATTTCCTTATTTAAAACTGCTAACACAAATTTTCAGAAAATAATAACTATTTTCAAAAACACTTAAAAATAGACGTTTTTATATTTCAAACTTTAGTAGCTTCCGCGATTTGAAATAACTTGAAGTTTCAATGCTAGGCATTAAGTAAACGCGCTTTGATGTGACATGCCAGATTCGACCATAAAGTCTGGGCCAGGTTTGGGGTGTTACATTTAGTGGTATCAGAGTCTTGGTTGCAAAACTCGACTGTGGAATGGGTTTCCAAAATTTGAATTTCAAAAAGTTGTTTCCACATATGTGATATGTTTGAGATATTCCTTCTGAAAAGTGTGGCAAACCGAGTCTCCGGCACCGAATCCGTAAGTTTTTGAAACTGTTGTTTGTTTAATTGAAAAACAATAGATAGAAATACAGTGATTTCTTAGATACTAGACGGTATTGCTACACATAAAGCTAGAGTTTGTATTTCTCTATGTATGTTCTGGAAATGGTATTCATGTGTTATTTATCCACTTCGATGGATAGATGGTTTGGTACGTGCTTCTATTGTTAGGATCAGAGTGCGCAGCGAGAGCGTTGTGTGGTAGGCTAGGTTGTGCGACTATTCTGATAGTTAGAAATTTTGAGGATGAAATTTATTTAAGGGGGTAGAATTGTAACGCCCTGAATTTGGGCCTAGAAATATTGGGCCTTGAGTATGGGTCTGTAAGGAGGTTGTATATAAGTATTTAATTGTGTAAGAAAATGACACAATTAAATGTCTACTCAAGTGGTTAAGGGTCCTGAGAGGAGTGGGAAAAGTCTTAGGTTGAAACTTGGGCTTTAGCAAAAATTTTGGTTTTAAGTGAACAAAACACTGGATGCTTGGATGAAGGCCTTTTAAATTATTGTGTTAAAAAAATGACACAAGGAAGCATGTGGTCTAGTGGTTGGGGCGTCATTAAGGTTGTAAGAGAGCTTGGGTTAAAGTCTTGGTTCTTGCAAGTTATTTTGGTTTTTCTTTTAAAGGAACCTGGACTTTGGCCTATAGACCTTATAATTAATTGAGGATATTTTGGAGGCACAAAAGAGCTTGTGGCAGAGAGGCAAGTGGCATGTGAGCATGTGAGAAGGGCAAGGGTTCGAATCCCCTTGCAAGTAAAACGCAATTATTTTGCTACTTGGGGATGGTAAGTGGTTGAATTGGATTGAAACTCTGAAACACTATTGTAGACTTGGTAAAACGGTGAAGTTTGAACTGGTCGTGGTTGTTGAATTGAATTTGAATTGGGGGAAGTTGGAGTAAATCAAGGAGGGATAAGGGGAGAGATTTTAAGAGAAATTTTCAAATTAAGGAGAGTTGTAGCCGATTGGGGGGTTGGAATATACAAATTCAACTATGAGATGTTTCTCCTCTCATTTTGGTGAGTTATGGCCACTTTTTGTTTGTGACTCTTAGTGCCGAAATATATCTCTTTTTGCTCTTCGTTTTGGGTTATTGGTGTGTCGCAGAATTGACCATTTGGGAAGCTAATTGGTGTTGTCAAATACAACCTTTGTTGACAATTTTCTTCGTTCACTTTTGTTACTACTTCTCTTTTTCCCGACCGAATATACTATCTTTTGTTTCTTCATCTTTTGTCCCAATCACTTCCCTTACCATCATCTCTTTCACTATATTGATTTCTTTTCAGTTCTCCCCCAATTGATTTCCCTTTTAATCTCTTCATTGCTTTTTCTTTTGGCATACCCTCTGTATTCGGTTCTTGTCTGATGGCTTTTCTCTTCTGCTAGTGACATACGATTTTGGTTTACAAGGGTTCTAACAGACTGGTAGGTAATCGCGAGTTCTCTCTTGTTTTTCTGTTATAGTTATATGTGTTCAAACACGTTCTTCTATCTTTTCTAAAAACGAATTACCTGTTTCTCGTCTTTTACCTGGGTTGCTGAAATCATGATTCCTTCCTTATGGGGTGGTGGTTGTTGGATTCTTGGTTTTCGGTGAAACGAAGGAGTTTCTGAAGGTAGTAACTAGAACTATTTTCTTACGACGCGATTTAAGGTAAGCGTTTTGGTCTAGCACCTTGGGGTTGGCCGAATCCCTATCATTGGATTTGGGTTTTTGTTTAGCAATAAAATAGATTCAAGCGCTAGATCATATGTTTTTTGGTTAATGGGTTCCTTTGTTATTATAGCATTTCGGCAGGAATGGGTGTAGTCATCTTTCGATTAACATTACAAGCGGAGCGAATCACACACTTTGGTTAAGGGTTGGTAGTGAGAGATTTCTCGTGCGATTCTATACAAAAAGGTGTGTAACTGTACACCGTAAACCATTACTATCGAAAAGCCGAAAAAAATGTAATCAAACCCCTTTTGAACTGTGAATCGGCAAAAGTCAAAAAGCTGAACAACTGAAACTTCGACATTTGAGACCTCGCGAGCATGCGATCGCTCGTGGGGTAAATTGAGCCCAAAAATCATGGGCGATAGACTGCAAAGGCCACCACATTTGCTTTCGTAGATTGGGGCCGTTATTAGCCTCGATAGGCCATAATGGGCCGAATAGGCCCAATAGGCCCGTGGGCCTGCGTGGGTAAATTTCACTATTAAGTGGGAAGTAGATAAACTTCTCATGTCACGCGCATGACTCAGGTTGTTTTTGGGCCTCGATGGACCGAAATGGGCCTTGTGGGCCCAATAGGCTCGTGCACCCCACGTGGATAAAATCTATGGTAAGTGTCAAATTATGAGCTAGGCTATGGTGTTTGCATAGCCGTGACTAAAATTGGGCTAAATGGGCCACACGAGCGTGTGGGCCCACTTTGGCCGAATAATAGGCCTTAGGGCCATTTTCACCGTTATGTCTGTTTAGGTTACTCAAGTAGCTAGAGGCGACGTTGGACTATCTGGTGGGTCATAAATACCCCTAGTTTGGAAAATGATTGTAATGCCCCTGTAGGGCAAAATGACTGTAATACCCCTGTATAGTAGAATGACGATTATGCTCTTATGTTTCTTTTGACTGAGGTCCTTATGATTTACATATATGATTGTATTGAGTATGACTTTGCATACATGCAATATTTATGACATAACATATGCATGGGGTTGGGTTATTATTGACGGAGGAAGTGTACGGCTTGTAGCCGTTCTGTACAAGGCTTTCAGCCTTTCTGCGATACTTATGGCTTACAGTCATTATGTTAACTGGCAATGTTGCTCGATAATTACAGCCTTTAGCCGTTCTATCTACAGTGTTAAGCTGTTCTTTTGTCTTAGTGCCGCAACTGGTGCTAAGCTTGGTGTGTTGGCTGGGTGGGATGATTTTATCCCTACATGGTGTGTTGGTTGGTACGGGTGGTCTATTGGTTGGACTGGGCTAGATATCTATCTGCGTATCTGCACCTGATACTGATTTTGTATTGGGCATAGGCCCACCTGATTCTGTTAATGGGCTAGGCCCAATTGATTCTGATGAGGGCTGAGACCCAAGTGAAATTGTACTGGGCTTAGGCCCACACACATTATTCTGTAACTGTGTGGGCTCTGGCCCAGATTGATTCTAAATTTTGTCTGTTTACTAACTGTTTTAATTTAGGAGGGGATTACACACTGAGTTTTCATAAACTCACCCCATTTATTAACTGTGTAGGTAATCCCCAACCTTAGGCAATTTGGAGCCGTGAGAGACTCGAAAGTGGCCACACAACCATTGATGCTCTACTGTAGTCTTTTTATTTGAATTTTATATTTTGGGGTTTCAATTCTATAATAAGGCCTTTGAGGGATTAAATTTTTAATTGGGCTTTTGATTTCCTTATTTAAAACTGCTAACATGAATTTTCAAAAAATAATAACTAATTTCAAAAACACTTAGAAATAGACGTTTTTATATTTCAAACTTTAGTAGCTTCCGCGATTTGAAATAACTTAAAGTTTCAATTCCAGGCATTAAGTAAACGCGCTTTGATGTGACACGCCAGATTCGGCCATAACGTCTGGGCCGAGTTTAGGGTGTTACATTCGTTCTTTAATTTTATCGTTTGAATGCCCGATTAAATAAAAGGACTTAATCGCGTAAAATGAAAATTTGGTGGTTAAATGTGAAAGTGCTTATTTGATGTTGTTTTTGTAATGTGAAGCACTTATAATGCAATTAAGCCATTGATAATTTAAGTGGACAGTAATGGCCATGATTTATAAATGTTTTATAATATATAATAAAGGTTAAATAGGTAAATTAAATAATAAGTTAATCTATGTTAAAATATAACATAATTAAAATAAATTTGTTCATACTTTCTTGTGACCGAATAATAAAAATAAATAGAAAGAAACAAAGCCTAGTTTATTCAACCATTCTCAAGCTTGATTCAAGGTGAGTTTTAGTTCGATTTTTGATAATTTTTACATTTTTGAGATCGTTGCTATGTTATCTACAAAGCCTATTCTTGAATTTCGAATTTTGACGAATATTTGAGTTTTGTGATGTTAGTTGATAAAATATGAAAGATATGTTTTGGATGATATGTTTTGTATTGGAATTTTTGATGATTTTGTGTAGTTAGGACTAAATTGAAAAAATAATAAATTAAGGGACTAAAATGTGAAATAAATGAAATGTATGGACTTGTATGAACACTAGGAATATTCGGCCTAAGCATGGTGTGTGCAAATTTTGCATGTTTTTTGTTTTGTGCAATAGGGACTAAATTGTAAAAAGTGTAAAATGTCAGGGTAAAATGGTAATTTGCCCATTTCTGTGTTTTTGGACTAAAATGAATGAAAATAAGTTTGAATGAGTTTAATTTGTATATGTTTAGATTAAGAACCAAAGAAATCGGATTTGGATCGGGGGAAAACTAAAGTTGTCGACTAGTAGTCCCGTTCCATTTTTCATCATCCGAGGTAAGTTTGTAAGCAAATAGACGTTATTAATTTTAATTAAATGTGAGTTATATATGCTAAAATGAAATTTGTGATTATATATATGAGTTAGCCGAATATGCATAAGCTTGGGAGCTATGTTAACAAATTTGTTTCAACTGAGTTATGACGTCCGAAAGACCCGTACGAACCATAGGATTCCAATATGTGTTTTCGTGTAAGACCACGTCGGGGATGTTGACATCGATATATGTGGTTATGTGTAAGACCCTATTTGGGACATCGACATCGTATTTGATTCGTGTAAGACCACATTTGGGACGTTGGCATCTATTTATATGGTTACATGTGGCATCATATTTGATTCGTGTAAAACCCTATTTGGAACAGTGGCATCTATATGAGATAGCATGTAAGACCACGTCTAGGATGCTGGCATTGTTCGATATATGTGATTATCCGAGTATCCTATTCGATTCCGAATGGTTCAATGGGTAATGATAATTTGCGACCAAAGATGTAAATGAGCTAAAACGATCAGGTATGAGTTAGTTAATTACTTATTTGAAAATAAGGTAAGTTGATTATTTGATATGAAATACAAGGTATACAAGTTACCTAAGTGAACATATGAGCATTGTATAGTATATTCGACCATATGTTATACTATGTGTATGTATATGATGTTATATTTTGATTCATGAGCTTATGTATATGAGTGTAAGTATACTTGGTCATATAATGACATTTTGCCTTTGAAAGTTGGATGATAGTTGTTAATATATTATATATGAGCATTCGGCCAAGGTAACATTTATATGTGAAAGTGTATGATATATATATATGAAATCATAGGTTTGAGACTAAATGTGATAACGATATTATAATTTGGTTTAGTTTAAATGAATTGATTATATCATTGAGTTGTTTATTTGCTTATGACTTAATAAGCTATGATATGTTATTGTTTGTGAATGTTTTTCATTGTTTTATAGATTTTGGATCAAGTTACGAGCTTGGGGATCGTCAGCAAAGTCTATCACACTATCGACTGTTTCGGTACTTTATAAGTTGAACTTGAAATTGTGGCATGTATAGGCTAGCCTTGGAGTCAGTTTATTTTGAATGTGTATGTATATAAAGCCATGTGAAAATGGCTAATATGTTATGTGAGAATATGAAACTTTGGTTAAGCTTATAAGTGTTATATGCTTTGGAAATGGTTGATGATTTTGGATGAAATTATGGTTGATTCGACTATAGTTATGCATAGACAAAATATACATGTGAATTTGATTGTTAAATTTGGTTAAGGAAATACATGTGATTTAGCATCGATGAATAGTTGATTATGTTCGAACATGGTAAAAGATTATTTTGATATATTTGTTTCATGGTATGTAAGTTTTGTGTTTACGTAAATATATTTGTTTTTGGTTAGATGATAAAATGTAAGTGATGGTTATGAGCTAATTATGATTCAGCAATTATATATGTATATGTATATTAATTCATTTCCATGGTAGGATATATACATATGAAATGATAGGGTAAAATGAATAAAATGTAACTTTGAGCATAGCATAATTATTAAGCACGTTTATATTCGGTTAATGCTTTGGAATAAATGACCAAATGAATAGTGATTTGCGCATTAGTAAATCAAGAAGATTATATGAGTTTTATGTAAAGTAAAAATGTCTGAATTGGTCAAAAATAGATTGGTTGTATATATGCATTTTAGGTATGATAATTGGCATGTAAATTAAGTGTACTTTAAGTCATTACTGGTGCTATAAAATGGTTAACTATATATATAGATGGTTTAGGCATAATTTTTAGTATGTGAACTAGGCTTGATATGTTGTATTGTTAATATTCGAAAATGGTCCAAATTTGATATGATTAAATGTGAATAAGGATTTATTTGTTTAATGAAACATGTTTGATCGTTTGGTGAAATTATTAATGCCGTATATGCTAATGGATTAAATGCCATGTGACATGTTTTATTTAATTTAATATGTATATGTATAGAAATATGAATTAGCATGTTTGATGCTTATTAGGTAATCGAATATCATTAAAGTGTTGAATATATGATTTATATATCTATTATCAATTAATAAAATCATGAGTAATATTTAATTGAACATATGTTTATATATATGAATATGACTCGTGTGAATGTGTAAATGTTCAAAATTGTGCTTTTCTTCAGTGATGCCTCATAACCTAATCCGGTGAAGGATACGAGTTAGGGGGGTTACATAATAAAACATAAATTAAAGTGGTCATGTATTTGTTCATTATTTTGACCGAAATTAGCAAAGAATATGAAAGAAAAGAAGCATGCTAGGTTCGGCCATTGCTATCTTTGATTAAGGTACGCTAGTTGATCTTTTTTTGATAATTTTTACGTTTTTGAGATTGTTGCTTCGTGTTTTATCAAGCCCATGCCTCAATTTCAGAATTTGGTGATGATTTTGAGTTATGCCATTGTTGATTTTGTGAGTTTTGAATTGTTAATTGATGAAATATGGAAGCTTGATAATAGATAAATATGTTTTGTATTTGAATTTTTGATGAATTTGAGTAATTTAGGCTAAATTGTGAATTTTGTTAATTGAGGGGTCAAAATATGAAATAATTGAAAGAAATGGGCTGCTAGGGATCTTAGTGAAATTCGGCCAAGCATGGGTGTGGTCAAATTTTGAATATTTTTGGGTTTTGTGAAATAGGGACTAAATTGAGAAAAATGTGAAATGTCAGGGAAAAAAGTGTAATTAGCCCATTTATGTGTTTTTAGATGAATTTGATTGAGTGTATGATTGAATAAGTTGAATTTGTATTGAATTAGATCAAGAAATGAGGAAATGGATTTTTGATCAGGGAAAGTAAAAAATTATCGAATAGTCGTTCTGGTTAGTTCGTGTTAGTACGAGGTAAGTTCATAAGTAAACAAATGTTGTTAAATTGAAATGCTTGTACATTATATGTGCTGAATTGAGTTGTAAAGAAATATATATATGTGATGCCGAATTGAATCGAGCTTTGGAGAATCTGTTCTGATCAAGGATTGTTCGAATAGGCAAAATTGAGAAAGTTCTGATAATGTGACAACGTCTGAAAAGCCCCATCCGAACCATAGGAATAGTTAGGATACATATGTCATGACATAAGATTCTGATATGTGTTATCGTGTAAGACCACATCTAGGACGTTGGCATCGATTTGTGATTTACGTGTAAGACAATGTTTGGGACATCGGCATCGTATATGAGTTCGTGTAAGACCCTGTTTGGGGCAGTGGTATCAATATTTGATTACATGTAAGACCACGTCTGGGACGTTGGCACTGTACGAGCTTATGTGTTATCTGTGTAACACCCCGAACCCGAGGCCGTCGCCGGAGTCGAACACGAGGTGTTAACAGACTTCAAACCACTTAAAAAAAATTTCCCAGACAAGCTGCCAATCTACGTACTAGTCGCTTTAAAAATCATATCCTGAGTTCTGAAACTCAAAATCCAGTTCCGTAAATTTTCCCTAAAACTAGACTCATATGCCCATCTACATATTTTTTTCTAGAATTTTTGGTTGGGCCAATTAGTACAGTTTATTAGTCAAAGTCTCCCATGTTACAGGGATCGACTACACTGACCTTTGCGCATTACGACTTGGATATCTCCCTGTACAGGGCTTCATTACTGATGTCATTTGTTTCTATAGAAACTAGACTCAAAGGGGAATCTATGCACATATGTCATGACTTCTAATTATCTCTGGTTAATTTATAATGAATTTCCAAAGTCGGAACAGGGAATCCAGAAATCGCTCTGGTCCTGTTTCACAAGAGTTTAATTATCTCCTAACATACAGCCCATATGGTCGTTTCGTTTATTCTATATGAAAATAGACTCATCGAGCTTCAATTACATAATTTATTCATTAATTAATTCCACTCCTACTATTTTTAGTGATTTTTCAATCTCACGTCACTGCTGCTGCCAGCATCTGTTACTAAAGCAACTATGCCTATTTCGTGATTTCTCCTTGATCTAACTAGTAATTCATCATACATATCACAAATTATGATCATGACTAGCCATGCCAAGGGCTAATCATTGTCAAACATCTCCCTACTACACTATTGCCATATCATGAATTTTGACACCAAAAATAATCAACCATGACATATGGCATAAAAATCGAATTTCCAAGACTTACGACCTAACATTATAGAACCAAATCCAACCGAACATTTATGCCATTTTCGCATGGCTAAAAGTTTACATACCAAATTTCAACAAAACATATTAGCCTATACATGCCGAAATGTTCTCCTAGACCGACTAAAAAGAAGATACCAAAAGTTGCTAGCCGGTGTGATGACTTCGATGACGGCCCGATCACGCAAAAAGAGACGAGTCCAAGAAACCTAAAATAGGTGACAAGGAAACACCGAGTGAGTATATAACTCAATAAGTCATAAGCAATGCACTACCATCCATTAATAACATTATCACAAGAGGAAACAAAATGGAACGAGGCTA
Organism: Gossypium hirsutum; assembly: GCF_007990345.1. Taxonomy (NCBI): domain Eukaryota; kingdom Viridiplantae; phylum Streptophyta; class Magnoliopsida; order Malvales; family Malvaceae; genus Gossypium; species Gossypium hirsutum. Next base: position 50,498,937 of record NC_053434.1, read on the forward strand.
GTTACTCCATCCATACCGAACCATACCATAGTTCCTTAGACCTATCGGTTCAATCTCATACCAAGTCATGCATTCACATTCCATATACTAATCAATAGGATATTCGAGGCATTTTCATACATCATTGTATTTTCGTTACAATCATACAACTAAACGACCTTTCACCTATTCGACGATAAATCTTATGTACGTGACTTCAATTATAATTGTCACATAGGTTCAAACTTACCAAGCTCAACTCCAAATATAAACATAGCGCCTATTAGCCATGAACTCAAGGTACTTACCCGATCCGCTGTCCGTGATCAACTCAATAATGTCGCACACTTAGTGTCCATAGTGATTCAAAAGTATATATTAAGTCCGCACACTCAGTGCTATATAATCAACTCGCACACTTAGTGCTATATAATCAAACTCGCACACTTAGTGCTGTACAATTTAAACCCGCACACTTAGTGCCAATCTCATGATCATAAATGTTTATACCCGCACACTTAGTGCCGAGATCAACAACTCAATACATCTCACCTCTTTTCTTTTCATTCAACACTTTCATCACCACATGCATACATGTATATATATATTTATCATTCCGTTCAGCATCATTACATAGACGTTATGACCATTTAAATTAATACAAACTATATGCTTAATGACTTACTTTGTGTTGGGTAAGACGGTTCCAACTCGGCTACTCGATGATCTTTTCTTTGCCTTTGCTTGATTCTCCTCCTTTAACTCCTTGAGCTTAATCAATAAATCAACTAGTTTAACCATCTTGCTAAACATTCATAATTCAATTACACATGCATATGTATGTCTGTATATTCGGCAACCATCCTCACTAATTACCCATTTAGTCGATTATACACATAATTAAAGGTAACATCACGAATGGGCATACTTATGTATATATATATATGTATATATATATATACTTCGGAATGGGCATCACAATTAGATTTAACACCACCTTCATACTCAATTAGATGGCCGAATGCATGTATATATGCACAATGTCAACTATAACATCATTTAAACACCTAATTTCATCTCATGAACACTCGACCCATTTTTATCCCATATGGCCGAATGTGTAAGATTACATTCAACACCACCGATGTACTTAATTAGGTGGCCAAATATACCAAGTTAGACTTGACATTATACGTCACAAGAACTCTAATTTAATTTGTCAATTGCTTGGCCAAGAACTCACAAGTGCCTTATCTACAACCTATTCGGCCTTACTACTTAAACTTAGCCTTTCATACACTTATCTCTATTGTTTTAGAAGGCCGAATCCTTATGCGTTCCAACATCTAGCTTACTCAATTCAACACATCAAAACGACATTTAGGCCGATTTTGCTAGCACTCAAGCCTTTGACCGAATGTCCTTGACCTCTAGTCACCTAAATTTTTTATTCTTTAAAACTCATCCAACTCATATTTTTCATTGACAACCTCCTTAACTTCAATTTATTCACATCTTTAATCATGCTACATTTGACCATTATTTAACAATAATTCATGTATCCTTTTTATTAAACACTCAAAATCAACCATCTTCATACCTCATCACCAAAGACATCAAAATACCAACCGAGAATGTAACATTCATGGCCGAATATCATCTCCATCAATTAACAAAATTTGAACCATGGCTAGGTAGATTTCAAACTTACAACTTAAAATATACATGAATCTCAAAGAATAATATCAAACATACCTCAATCTAGTTACATGCATGGCCAAACTTCTTAGAAACTTTTCCCCTAGGCACCGAATATTCAAGAGCTTCTTAATCAACTTAAAGGTGACCAAATGCCTTAACTTCAATTTCTTCTTTTTCTTTCTTTAGGTACGGCATTTGTAATAAGGAAAAGGATGAACACTCCTTCTTCCTCCCTTATTTTATTCATCTTTTTCCTTTTAATTCCTTTCTTTTATTTATTCTAATTTACTTACCAATATTAAATAATAAACAACATAAACTTGGAGGAATGGAACCATGCTTGGCCGGCCACTTATCATGAATTGGGCACTTTGACATGCAAACCCAAACTTTCCTATTTTAATACTATTTGGTCCTTACTTATTTACCTATCATAATTTTCTAAGTCTCTCAACTAGATCCTTTCAAGCAAAATTCACATTCCTAATATAAAATTAAAACATCAAATTTTTATACAAGTACTATCACACATATAAGATATGCAAATAAAATTTTAACTAAATTTTATGACTCGGTTTTGTGGTCCTGAAACCACATTCCGACTAGGGTCGAATTAGGGCTGTCACAATCTGAGTATCCTTATTGATTCCGAACGGTTCAACGGGCTTTCGAAGAAATGAATAAACATGTGAAATTGTATCCGGTTCAGGTACGTGATTTGTTATGAAATTCATAAACGAAAGGAAGGTATGTATCATATGACCATATGTGAAATATATGACAACAAATGATATGAATATGTATAAATGAATGATGTCTTATATATGCTCGTTATATGAAATTGTGGTTCTATGTTTCGAACATGAGATTAATGAAAATTGAAACATGGCTTTGATGTATGATTTCTTGGTTCGAAAACTTGAATAGATAATGAAATTAAAATAGTTGAGTTGGCTATATGGTTCATATATGAAAATTTGGTTTATATGAATAAGGGAATTATGGATGTTCGAGTTTGGATGTGTTTATAAAGAAGTTGATATAACCTTATGTATGATTTGTAATAGATGAACATAGTTTGATTGGCGATGTAATGAATATGTGCGAGTCTGACTTATATGATTGGGTTAATGGTTGTTATTCGAGTTTGAAAGCAGGGTTATACATTCATTGATAAAAAAAGATAAGTGGAGTTATTTAATGTGATTATATGAATTTACGAGTATAATAAATGTATGTGATTGAGATTTGATAAATTCAGTTTAGTGATATTGGTTTATTGATATTATTGAAATGATTGATTTGCTTATGGCTTACAAAGCTTTCAAAGCTTACTTTGTATATTTTCCTATGTCTATAGAGTTTCAGAGACTTGCTCGGGTTGGAAGTTGTAGGAGATGTCATCACACTATCCGGTTATTACTTCAGTAAATAAAAGCTTTGAGTTTTGGTTTTGTGGCATGTATAGGCTAGTTTTGAGATGGTTCATTTTGATTTGAATATATATATAGCCATGCGAAAATGGCTTAATTATGATGCTAATATTGTGTATATTTGGTTATGTATTGAGCTCATTTTAGGAAGAATGATTCATGGGTTATGTAGGGTGTAATTTGTTATTTGATTTGGCTTGAGCAATGAGGTGAAATTGTAACACCCCGTACCCGAGACCGTTACCGGAGTCGGACACGAGGGGTTCACAGACTAAATTCACTTATTCTCACAGTCCATTTGAAAATTTTCCAGACAAGCTGGTTACTGCGTCACTGTCGCCTTAAAAATCATATCTTGAGTTTCAAAACTCAAAAACCAGTTTCATAAATTTTTCCTGAAACTAGACTCATATGTTCATCTAAAAATTTTTTTCTAGAATTTTTGGTCGAGCCAATTAGTATAGTTTATTAGTTAAAGTCTCCCCTGTTTCAGGGTTCGACTACACTGACCTTTGCGCATTACGACTTGGATATCTCCCTGTACAGGGTTTCAATACTGGTGCCGTTTGTTTCTATAGAAACTATACTCGAAAAGGAATGTATACATATAAGGCATGACTTCTAATTATCTCTGGTTAATTTATAATGAATTTCCAAAGTCGGAACAGGGAATCCAGAAACCGTTCTGGCCCTGTTTTGCGAAAACCTAAATATCTCTTAACATACAACTCATATGATCGTTTCGTTTCTTCCATGTGAAAGTATATTCATCAAGGTTTGTTTACATAATTTATTCACTATTTAATTTCATTCCTACTATTTTTAGTGATTTTTCACATTCACGTTGCTGCTGCTATCAGCATCTATTTTTAAGGTAGACTTTACCTATTACATAGTTTCCATGCCTCTTAATGAACATATACATTCAAGATGATTATAACATTATGCTCAAAATATATATAAGCCATTTTCGCATGGCTATCCAAATATATACAACACCAAAGTACTTGACTAATAACAAAAAAAAAGGGTGTCCTATACATGCCATTTCAAAGTTCAACCAAAAGTGTACCAAAAGGGGCTTTGATAGTGTGGGAGACTTCGACTTCCAAAAATCCCGAATCCGATAGCTGACGAACCAAAATCTATAAAACAGAGATTCAAAGAAACGGAGTAAGCATTTAATGCTTAGTAAGTTTTGAGCCATAAAATTAGACACAACTACAATGTAGCATTCATATGGCTAAATGGATAATTTCATATGCACAAATTCTCAATATCATACTTACTTCACATTACCAACCCTTATATTCACACAAAAAAAAGATCAACTTAGCCAAAGGCCGGAAACTCATTAATTGACTGAGCGAATAATATTTAAACGGAATCACTACTCAAATGCATATACGAAACGTACCTCATCGTTGGGATTTTACGAGCGTATTAATTGAAATTATTACAGCAAGATCGCTCATTCCCAACCAAGTACCTTCGGGGTTTAGCCGGATATAGCTACTGCTCAAATGCCTTTGGGACTTAGCCCGGTTATAGTAACTCGCACAAATGCCTTCGGGACTTAGCCCGGATATAGTACTTAGCACAAATGCCTTCGGGACTTAGCCCGGATATAGTAACTCGCACAAATGCCTTCGGGACTTAGCCCGGATATAATAACTCGCACAAATTCCTTCGGGACTTAGCCCGGATATAATAACTCGCACAATCACCTTCAGGCTTAGCCCGGAATTAGTCACTTGCACAGATGCCTTCGGGACTTACCCCGGTTATATCCGAATATCCATGCACATATCAATAAATCATGATACATCTCTATTTCAATTTCATAACTAGAATTCAAACACAAGTCACTTATCAAGCATTATCATTTCGGCTCAATAGCTACATACAAGAGCATGATTTTGATTTCCTTAAAACATAATCTAATCGAATCATAATCTAAGCTCCATTACTCAAAGACTTACCTCGGACGTTGTCGAACGACTTCAACGGCTATTCAATCACTTTTTCCTTCCCTTTATCCAACTTTGTTCCTCTAGGCTCTTGAGCTAATTCACACAAGTTTAACTTATTAGAGTCTCATTATGCTAGCTTATGGTCGAATATGACAAGAAATGTAATAGGTCATATAGCCACCTTCTAGCTCAAATACACAATGGTCATACGCATTTTTAATCACATTAAGCAATTTAATACAATTCATTCGAACATCAAAAGAGAAGCTCAAGGTACTTAGACCATATATACATTAGACATTAGAGTCACATATGTACGAAATCACGAATCGAATTCAACATCTTAGCTAATATTTCCCCTTAGCCGAATTTCTAAGTCAAGGTAAAGCCATCAATATGCTTACCTATGGCCGAACATACACATCAACTTATGTACTCATTCATGTGGCCGAACATACATGTCTATGCTGAGGCCGATTGCAACACTTAATACATTCTACAAGTATGGTCACTTGTATTGACTAAACCCCATTTTGTTTCAAGTTCAAAACTTGGCTAATACACATATATACACTATTAAAGCATCCTCTCCCTTTCCATCAATTCAACACATGCATTACTCATTAATATACAAAATTATATTCGGCCTTAGCACACAACTTGCTAGCCGATTCTTCTCCATCTAGCATCTAATGCACATATGTGCTCATTTGTTAGACCCTACTTCATCCAACAACAACCATATTTCCCCTCTACTTCCTACCATGGCCGAATGCTCAAGATACCTCAATACCGAAACTTTTAGCTTGGATTGCTTAAAGAACTTGGTGATGAGTTCAAATTTACCTAACACCTCAAGCATCATAACACATCCATATAGCTAACATGCTAATAGTCTCAAGGCTTCAACTAAAACTTTTGAAGCCTCTTAGTCGAATACTAACTCTCTAATAATCCCAAATCCATCCATGAGATAGTTAGAATTTAGACCAATCATCCAAGGGATGTATGAACTTTCAAAGCAACATTAAACATACCTTAATCTAGTGAGCCTCCATAGCCGATTTTCTCCAAGCTCATTCCCTTCCTTTCTTTCTTCTATTAGGCCAAAGATGTTCAAGGATGAACACTTTTTTTTTGTTTTCTTTCTTCCATTCACAGCAAAAGGGGGGGAAACAATCACACACATTCTTTCTTTCTTTTTTCATCATATTCCCTTTCATTATTTTATTACCATGCTCCTTATTTTATTTTTCCTAACATACATCACTAACATAACATGTTTGTGACATGTTTCCACCCATAGCATGGCCGGCCACTATGCTTTAATTTGGCTAATTTGACATGCAAGGACAAGCACTTTCCCACATATATTAATAGGCCACTTGAACACTTGCCTAGCATATTTCTAAATTGTCTCACATAAGTCCCTACTAATAAATTTCACATACACTGACCAAATTAAAGTATGGAACTATCACACAAGCATTTACGCACATCATAAACACATAATATAACCTCTAATTATTTATAAGACTCGATTTCGTGGTCCCGAAACCATTTTCCGACTAGGGTCAATTTAGGGCTGTCACAGAAATACTGGATGTATTTTCGACTTATGGTTCATATTCCTATAGGTAAAATGATGAGTATAACATTGATGATGCCTTAGTTATTTGAATACAGTTTCAAAAGGCAAATAATGTGATATGTTTAGATATATATATGTATGGCCAAGTGAAATGGTCATTTTGGTATGTTCATAGTTGGGAATTTGGTAATGTTTAGCTGGTGATTTTAATATGCTTTGATATAGAGAATGAGCATGAAATTGGTTGATGATATTATGGATTGATTGATACATGTTTGAAGTTGAATTTGGATGAAAATGTTGCATATATGATGCTTGATTTTGAAATTGTAGGGAGGACCCAAATGGGTGGCATATTGGCCTTGTAAATGGCCTATTTTTGCCCACACGGGCAGGGACACGGGTGTATGTCTCTACCGTGTTGCTCGAGGGCCATTTTGAAATTAGCCTGGGCAGACCACACGGTGAAGCACACACAGGCGTGTCCTAGGTCGTGTGACCAAGTCAGTTTCGACCACGGGTTAGACACACGGGTGTGTCTTGTGGCCGTGTGGATAAGTCAGTATGTATGCCCTATTTCGCGACGGCCTAGACACACGGGTGTGTCTAATGCCGTGCGAGGCACACGGTCTGCTCACACAGGCGCGTAACCTTTGTAATTTAGAAAAAATGTTAAGTTTCGAAAAAACTTTGTATGTGTTTGGTTTAGTCCCGACCTATTCCTAATGCATGTTTATGGTCTCATTGACCTAAGAAAGGGAATTATTGTTGATGTTTGACTATGATATGATGATGCATGATATTTTATTGTGAAATGATTGCGAAATGTTCCAATATGTCCGGTAATGCCTCTTAACTCTAGTCCGGCGATGGATACGGGTTAGGGGTGTTACACATATATCTTCTTACCATAAATTTTTTAGAATTTTTAGTCTAGCCAATAAGTATAGTTTATTCTTTAAAGTCTCCCCTGTTTCACTGTCCGATTGTTCTGACCCTTCTTCACTAAAATTTAATTATCTCCTCATACAGAATTCAGATGATGTTCTTGTTTGCTTCTTTCAAAAATATACTCATTAAGGATTTTAAGCATATAAATTATAACCCATAATTATTTTTGTACAATTTTTAATGATTTTCCCAAATCAAAATAGGGGATTTAGAAATCATTTTGACCCTGTCTCACAAAAAATCAAATATCTCATAATATGAATTTTTTTTGCTTACACCGTTTCTTTTATGTGAAAATAGACTCAATATGCTTTAATTTCATATCTTATCCAACCTCTAATTCGATTTCCACCATTTTTGATAATTTTTCTCACACAATTGCTGCTGTCCAAAACTGTTTTATTGCTAATTTGACTCAATCAGGTTTTATTTGTATTAACTTTCATTCACCATTCACATAGATTTCGTACATACCTGTATCGCTTAAATTAGTTATACTTTCATTTTTTTACCTTGGCTATGTCAGTTGATCACTTAAACCTCAACGAAAACACATTATTTCAATTCAACATCAAATAATATTATTGGTTCATAATTCTTTCACATTTAATCATCATATAGTCATATTCGTTTACACTTAGTCATTTCCCGTTGAACACATTAGAATAATAACGGATACGCACTGGCCTTCACATAGTACCACCCTTGTAGCCAAAGCTATTTTATTCACAAAGTGGCCTTCACATAGTACCTCACTTGTGTCCAAAGCTATTTTATTCACAAAGTGGCCTTCACGTAGTACTACACTTGTAACATCCCGAATTAGGGCCTAGTCGGAACAGTGGTTTTGAGACAACAAATCCAAAATAGAAATACTTATTTTATGATTGTTATAAGGTTTATGATATGTGTATATGATTGTGTGAAAATTTCATGAAGAAATTCTATGTGAAAAGTGCTTAAATTGACGTTAAGGACTAAATTGAATAAATTGTAAAACTTGAGTTCTAGAATTTTTAACATGAAATTGAATTGGATCATTAATTATAGGTCCTTAAATTGTAATTTGACCAAGTTCTAAAAATTTGGACAAAAACGGACATGCATGGTAAAAATTCCAAAGAAAGGCTTTAGGGGTAATTTGGTCATTTAGTGATTAAAAGGACTAGAAGGGAAAATAAAAGCCAAATTGTGTCCATCTTCTTCACATGGCCGTGTGAACCTAAGGAGACACCATGGCTAGGGTTTTCAAGCTTTCAAGCTCAATAGTAAATGTTTCCAAGCCCCGTTTTTAATGTTCTATGCATTTTTAAAGTCCTCGCAACGTGATCTATTCGTTTCTACCCATATTTTGAGCTAGGGTTCATGTTTAAAAATTTACCCATGCATGACATGTTAGTATTTTGAAGATTTATGGAAGAATATGAAAGATTGAAGTGTGTTTAACAAATTTCACTAAGTGATTTTCCATGAAAACACCAAAAAAGAACTAAAATGTAAAAGTTGTAAAATGGGTAGTAGAATTGTAGCATCCCGATTTAGACCCTATCCAGAACGGTGGTTTCGAGACTACAAATCCGAGTCAAAAAATATTTTAAAAATATTTTCTGTGTTTATCATGTGTGAATTTATATCTGTGAAATTTTCGTGTTTAAATTTTGTCGTTTGAGTGCCCGATTTAATAAAAGGGCTTAATCGCGTAAATTAAAAATTTAATGGTTATTTGTTAAAAGGCTGCAATGAATGTGTCTTTATAAGTGGAGGTATTTAAAATGCAATTTGACCATAATATTATGTAGTGGACGGTTATAACCATGAATTAAAAAGGTTTAAAATTTTATTATAAGGTTAAATAGTAAAATGATTAAAATGTTATTATATGTTTTATTAAAACATAATTAAAAAAAAACATTTGTTCATTAATTCTTTCATGACCAAAACTAAAGAAAAGAAAAAGAAAACAAAGATTAGGTATTCGACCATTATCTAAGCTTGATTCAAGGTGAGTTTTAGTTCGGTTTTTGATAGTTTTTACGTTTTTGAGATCGTTGCTATGTTATCTATAAAGCCCATGCTTGAGTTTTTGATTTTGATGAATATTTTGAGTTATGCTGTAACACCCCGTACCCGAGACCGTTGCTGGAGTCGGACACGAGGTGGTAACGGACTTAATTCACTTATTTATACAGTTCATTTTACCATTTCCAGACAAGCTGGCTAACTGCGTCACTGTCACCTTAAAAATCATATCTCGAGTTCCAAAACTCGAAAACTGATTCCGTAAATTTTCCCTGAAACTAGACTCATATATCCATCTACAAGTTTTTTTCTAGAATTTTTGGTTGGGCCAATTAGTACAGTTTATTCGTTAAATTCTCCCCTGTTACAGGGTTCGACTACTCTGCCCTTCATGCATTACGACTTAGATATCTTCCAGTACAGGGCTTCAATACTTATGTCGTTTGTTTCTAAAGAAACTAGGCTCGAAAATAAATCTGTACATATAGGGAATGACTTCTAATTATCTCTGGTTAATTTATAGTGAATTTCAAAAGTCAGAACATGGGATCTAGAAATCGCTCTGCCCCTGTTTCACGAAAACTTAAACATCCCTTAAAATACGGCTTATATGATCGTTTCGTTTCTTCCATATGAAAATAGACTCATCAAGGTTCGATTACATAATTTATTCGCTATTTAATTCCATTCCTACTATTTTTAGTTATTTTTCAAATTCACATCACTGCTGCTGCCAGCATCTGTTTTTAAGGTAGACTATACCCATTTCATGATTTTCCGTGGATTAACTAGCCATTTGTCGTACATAGCACTAAAATGATCGTGATTAACCATTCCAATGGCTAATCGTTACCAAGCATTTCCATACCACTAAATGAACAATATACAAAATGATTATAATGCTATGCTCAAGATATATAAGCCATTTTCGCATGGCTATCCAAATTTATACAATACCAAAAGGTACATGACCAACAACAAAAGGGCAGTCCTATACATGCCATTAACAGAGTTCAACTAAAAGAGTACCAAAAGGGCTTTGATAGTGTGGGCGACTTCGACTTTGACACTCCCGAATCCGATAGCTGACGAACCAAAATCTATAAAACAGAGAATCAAAGAAACGGAATAAGCATTTAATGCTTAGTAAGTTTTGAATAATGAAATTAGTTTCGGATAAGGTATAACATTCATATATGCACATTCTCACAATTATACTTACTTCATGCTTCAATCAATATATTCATACACAAGGTATCAAACCTACCTAAAGGCCGAAAATTCGTTAATCAATTGAACGAATACTATTTAAAACGAATCGAATTTTGCGATGCATATACGAAACATACCTTATCGTTTGGATTTTATTAGCGTATTAATTGAAATTATTACAGCAAGATCGATCACTTCCAAACCCAAGTATCTTCGGGATTTAGCCGGATATAACAACTCACACAAATGCCTTCGGGTCTTAGCCCGGATATAGCAACTCGCACAAATGCCTTCGGGTCTTAGCCCAGATATAATCACTAGCATAAATGCCTTCAGGACATAGCCCGGTTATAGCAACTCGCACGAATGCCTTCGGATCTTAGTCCGGTTATCATCCGAATAATCATGCGCATATGTCCACAAATCATAACACATTTTTATTTCGTTTTCATTACTAGGACTCAGACACAAGGCACTTATCTACCATTACCATTTTCGGCTCAATAGCCACATACAAAGAGCATGGTTTTGATTCGCTATATAACATGATCTAATCGAATCATAATCTAAGTTCCATTACTCGAAAACTTACCTCGGATGTTGTCGAGCGATTTCAACGGCTATTCGATCACTTTTTCCTTTCCCTTATCCAACTTTGATCCTCTAAGCTCTTGAGCTAAATCAAACAATTTGCTTCCCAATCAAACACAATCAGATGGCATCCATATATATTTTAGAACCATTCTTAACATATTACTCATTCACAAAACAAAACACTCATATCACATTTATAAAACTACAAGCCGAATATACCTATACTTACCTCACTTAAACCTCAACCCTCAATTCATGTACATTCTCAAATAGAGTAATCCTTACTTGAACTATTAGCCAACTTTATCAAATGAAAAATTTTACTTAAAGTGCCATATATATATATCTACATAAGTGCTTAGATACCATGTTTCCAACAATTATTTCCTAGCTTAGTAGCCGAACCAATATTCAATAACAAACTCCTCTTTGATCAAATATATATTCGGCAAGGACATGATAATTTATACTACATCAATTTTAAGCATATAAATTACTCAAACATAATCAAATTCATATTCGGTCTTGGCACATAATAAGGTAGCCGATTCTTTACCCTTAGCACCCAATGCTCACATATGATTATTTGTATAGTTCAAACACTCATCTACCATCGTTCATCTAAATTTAACATGAAACAACAACCATATTCTCTTCCATTTTTTACCATGGCTGAATGCTCTAGCTACCACACCGTTTTATATTTTGCCATGGGTTAAGCAAAGAACTTAATGACTAACTCAAAAATGCTAAAAAGAAAATCCAAGAATCATCAATCCACCATCACATGTATCATTACAAAGCTTCACGCTTAGCATGCTAATGACATCAACACAAATCCACCTTAGCCGAAACTTAACTCATACAAAACCTATCTTCAAACCATAAAATAGGTAGAATTTAACTAATCATCCAAATGGTGCATAAGTTTTTTCTTTTCAAGAATGGCATTGAACTTACCTTCCTCTTGCTATCCACCTTGGCCGAATTTCTTCCCTAAAGATTTTTCTTCCTCCTCTTTCTCTAGTCACGGCAATGGGGGAGTAAGGGTGAGACAACTTTGGTTTCTCTTCTCACTCACCTCATGTTTTATTATTCTTAATTCACTATTTTATTTTCTAAACTAGTAATGCTAATAGAAAATTCATATTATCATCAATGACCCATCCATGGCCGGCCACTACTCATTAAATTGGAAATTTGACATACAAACCCATCATTCTTATAACATGCATTAATTGATCCTTATAGATTAACCTATGTCATTTTAAAAGTGTCACACATAAGTCCTATTAGCTGAATTCACATGCAATCGACTAAATCGAACCTTAAAACTTTCACACATTCATATTGACACATTTTAGACAATAAATATCATATTCAAATACTTCGGTGATTCGGTTTAGTGGTCCCGAAACCGCTTTCTGACTAGGGTCAATTTAGGGCTGTCACAACTCTCCCCCACTTAAGAAATTTTCGTCCCCGAAAATCTTACCGGTAAATAGGTTTGGGTATCGTTCTTTCATGGAGTTCTCAATTTCCCAAGTAGCTTCTTCGATCCCGTGTTTGAGCCATAACACCTTTACTAACGGAACCCTTTTGTTTCGCAACTCTTTCACTTCACGAGCTAGGATACGAATTGGTTCTTCTTCATAACTCATATCGGCTTGAATTTCAACCTCGGAGGGGTTTATTACGTGTGAAGGATCGGATCTGTAACGTCGAAGCATCGAAACATGAAAAACGTTGTGAATCTTTTTGAGATCAGGGGGTAAAATCAATCTATATGCCACTGGACCCACTCGTTCGGATATTTCATACGGCCAAATCTGAGTATCTTTTTCCAAGGTGAAACTTTAAGAAACACTTTGTCTCCCACCTGATACTCAATATCTCTTCGTTTTAAATCCGCGTACGACTTCAGACGATCTAATGCTGCCTTCAGACTTTCACGAATTATTTTTACTTTCTGTTCAGCATCTTTAATCAAATCCACTCCGAAAATTTTACTTTCACTGAGCTCGGTCCAAAACAATGGTGTACGGCATTTACGACCGTACAAAGCCTCGTAAGGTGCCATCTTAATACTTGATTGAAAACTATTGTTGTAAGTGAATTCAATCAAAGGTAAATACCACTCCCATGAACCACTAAACTCGAGGATGCAACATCTCAACATATCCTCAAGTATCTGAATTATCCGCTCGGATTGACCATCGGTCTGGGGATGAAAAGCGGTGCTAAAATGCAACTTGGTACCCAAAGCTTTTTGCAATTTCTTCCAAAATCGCGAGGTGAATCTCGGATCTCTATCCGACACAATAGAAATAGGTACCCTGTGTAATCTTACAATCTGAGAAACATACAATTCAGCTAATTTATCCAATGAATAATCTGTAAGTACGGGAATAAAATGAGCCGACTTAGTCAGTCTATCAACAACAACCCAAATTGCATCTTTCTTAGTTGCCGACAATGGCAACCCAGATACAAAATCCATTGTGACTCGATCCCACTTCCATTCAGGTATCATGATCGGCTGAAGTAAACCTGTAGGCACTTGATGTTCCGCTTTCACTTGTTGACATATTAAACACTTCGAAACAAAATCGGAAATGTCTCGTTTCATACCATGCCACCAAAACTGACGTCTCAGATCGTTGTACATTTTCATACTCCCCGGGTGAATTGACATTCGGCTACAATGAGCTTCGTTCAGAATCATCGAAATAAGTTCTAAATTTCTTGGAACACACAAACGACTTCTGAACCTCAAACAATCGTCATCGTCAATTTGAAACTCTGATTCCATGTTCAAAACACATTCAGCCCGTTTTGCAACCAATTTATCATCGACTTTCTGAGCTTCACGAATTTGATGAATCAACAATGGTTTGGCCTTTAATTCTGCTACTAACATATTGTCGGATAGAACAGACAAGTGTACATTCATCGCTCGTAAAGTAAATAGTGATTTATGACTTAAAGCATCCGCAACCACATTAGCCTTTCCCGGGTGATAGTCAATGACAAGCTCATAATCTTTTAACAACTCGAGCCAACGTCTTTGTCACAGATTCAAGTCTCTTTGAGTCATCAAATATTTAAGACTTTTGTGATCCGAATATACATGGCACTTCTAACCAAATAAGTAATGTCGCCATATTTTCAAAGCGAATACGATGGTAGCTAGTTCGAGATCATGGGTCGGATAATTTTTCTCATGTGGCTTCAATTCTCTCGACGCATAGGCCACAACTCGACCTTCTTGCATCAATATACAACCCAACCCAAGTAAGGATCATCACTGTAGATGACAAACTCTTTGCCTAATTCAGGCTGCACTAGCACTGGAGCTTCAGTCAAGTAAGTTTTTAGTTGATCGAAACTTTTCTGACATTTTTCTGACCATTCGAACTTAACATCTTTTTGAAGTAGCTTCGTCATTGGTGTGGCTATCATCGAGAAACCCTTTACAAACCGTCTGTAGTAACCGGCCAGTCTCAAAAAGCTCCGAACCTCAGTAATATTTCTTGGAGGCTTCCAGTTAAGTATGGCTGAAATTTTGCTCGGATCAACTCGAATACCCGATGCAGATACCACATGAACCAAGAAGCTAACCTCTCTTAACCAGAACTCGCACTTACTGAACTTAGCATATAATTGCTTATCCCGTAAATTTTGCAACACTAATCCCAGGTGTTCAGCATGATCGGTTTCATTTCTCGAATAGACCAAAATATCATCGATAAACACAACTACAAACCGATCCAAATACGATCTGAAGATTCGATTCATCAAATCCATAAATACTGTAGGGGCATTAGTGAGCCCAAACGGCATCACTAAGAACTCGTAGTGACCGTATCTCGTTCTGAAAGCAATTTTGGGTATATCTGAATCTCGAATTCGCAACTGATAATAACCCGATCTCAAATCTATCTTTGAAAACACTGAGGCTTCCTTTAGTTGACAAACAAATCGTCAATACGCGGTATCGGATATTTATTCTTTATTGTCACCTTATTCAGCTGACGATAGTCGATGCACAACCTCATGGTTCCGTCCTTCTTTTTCACAAACAATACTGGTGCACCCCAAGGTGAGAAACTTGGTCGAGCGAAACCTCTATCCATCAACTCTTGCAACTGAGCTTTCAATTCCTTCAATTCCGTTGGTGCCATATGATACGGAGCTATCGAAATCGGTGTAGTCCCAGGTACAAGCTCAATACCAAACTCTACCTCCCGAACAGGTGGTAAACCCGGTAGTTCTTCGGGAAAAGCATCCGGATATTTACAAACCACCGGTACCGATTCAAGTTTCTTTTCTGGCTCTTTATTATCAAGTACGTATGCAAGATACACTTCACACCCCTTTCTCACATATTTTTGAGCTAACATTGAGGATAATATTGTTGGCAATCCATTCAAGACAGTAGACTCAACTCAGATTATCTCATTATTTGCACACCTCAAATCAATAGTCTTGCTTTTGCAATTCACAACCGCATCATGCACGGTTAACCAATCCAAACCGAGAATAACATCAAATTCATCAAACGATAAAGGCATCAAGTCCACCGGAAAACAGGAACCTCGAATTACTAGGGGACATTTCTTACACACCTTATCAACAAGCACACAATGACCCAAGGGATTCGACACTCTAATAATGAACTCAGTAGACTCAACAGGTAAAGTCTTACTGGATGCTAAAGTCTCACATATATAAGAATGAGTAGAACGAGGGTCAATCAATGCAATCACATTAGTATCAAAGAGAGTGAAAGTACCAGTAATAACATCTGGCGAGGAAGCATCCTCTCGTGCACGTATGGCATAAGCTCTAGCAGGGGCACGAGCCTCAGATCTGGTTGTAGCGTCTCTAGATCCTCTCTGACCACCACTAGGATGTCCCGTATTTCTAGATGGTCTACCTCGAGTAGTAGTAGCACCCGGTTTCCCACTCTGATTTACATTTTGTTCAGACAGTCTCGGGCAATCCTTGATAAAGTGGTCAGCTGATCCGCACTTATAACAGGAGCGGTCATGGAATCTACAACTTCCCGAATGCCATTTACCACAATACTGGCACTCTGTTCTGTCTTGACGATCATTTCCAACACTGGCAATCGAAGTGACTCATGTGCTCACAGGGGGTCGATCACGATCTCGTCTAGAAAAGCCCGGAGTGTCTCTAGATTGGCCTAAATCATCTCTAAATTTCTTCAATGACTGTCAAAGGGCTTTCCCGAAGATCTCTTACGAAACTCCTTTGCTCCCATATCAGCTTTTCTTTTCTCCATAGTGAGCTCTTTGGCTTTCCAAGCTCGCTCGACAAGTACCACGAATTCTCTGATTTCTAAAATGCCAACATACAGCTTTATATCATCGTTCAGTCCATCCTCGAAACGTTTACACATCACAGCTTCTGAAGAAATGCATTCTCGAGCGTACCGGCTAAGCCTTACAAACTTTTGTTCATAATCAGTAACCGACATGGAACCTTGTTTAAGTTCAAGAAATTCCTTCCGTTTTTGATCAATGAATCTCTGACTGATATACTTTTTTCAAAACTCAGTTTGGAAAAACTCCCAAGTTACTTGCTCTCTAGGCACAACAGAAATCAACGTATTCCACCAATAGTAGGTAGAATCACATAGCAAGGAGATAGTACACTTTAGGCATTCATCGGGTGTGCAAGATAGTTCATCGAGTACCCGAATAGTGTTGTCCAACCAAAATTCAGCTTGCTCGGCATCATCATTGTCCGTAGCTTTAAATTCAGTAGCCCCGTGTTTTCGAATTCTGTCAACTAGGGGCTTATTTGACCTTATTTGGTCAGTTACCGGAGGTAATGTAGGTGCGGGGTTGTATTAGTCGAGAATGGAGGTTGTGGAACAGCCGTATTAGTTCGAATGTATTGGTTGAACCAATCATTCATGACGCTATAAAAAGCTTGTTTAGCTTCATCATTCTGATTACTAGCAATAGGTTGAGAGTCCGCCGGTGCTGTCCCTTGTGCGGGAGAAGGCGCTACACTCTCAAGATCATCAGCTACCATTCGGTTGGGATCAGGATCCATTTCTATAAGTAAACACATTTTTAACTGTCAGAAATCACCACACTATCAAATAAACACATAATGGCATGTATAGCTAGACCCAAACGTATTACGGTAGTCCTAGAATCGACTAAACCTGGCTATGATACCAATTTAATTGTAACACCCCATACCCGAGACCGTTCCCGGAGTCAGACACGAGGTGGTAACGGACTTAATTCACTTATTTATACAGTTCATTTTACCATTTCCACACAAGCTGGCTAACTGCATCACTGTCACCTTAAAAATCATATCTCGAGTTCCAAAACTTGAAAACTGATTCCGTAAATTTCCCTAAAACTAGACTCATATATTCATCTACAAGTTTGTTTCTATAATTTTTGGTCGGGCCAATTAGTACAGTTTATTAGTTAAAGTCTCCCCTGTTACAGGGTTCGACTACTCTGACCTTCATGCATTACAACTTAGATATCTTCCTGTACAGGGACTCAATACTTATTCCGTTTGTTTATAAAGAAACTAGACTCGAAAAGGAATCTGTACATATAAAGCATGACATCTACTTATCTCTGGTTAATGTATAGTGAATTTCCAAATTCAGAACAGGGGATCCAGAAATCGCTCTGGTCCTGTTTCACAAAAACTTAAACATCCCTTAAAATACGGCTCATATGATAGTTTCGTTTCTTCCATATGAAAATAGACTCATCAAGGTTCGATTACATAATTTATTCGCTATTTAATTCCATTCCTACTATTTTTAGTGATTTTTAAAATTCATATCACTGCTGCTGTCAGCATCTGTTTTTAAGGTAGACTATACCCATTTCATGATTTTCCGTGGATCAACTAGCCATTTGTCATACATAGCACTAAAATGATCGTGATTAGCCATTCCAATAGCTAATCGTTACCAAGCATTTGTATACCACTAAATGAACAATATACAAAATGATTATAATGCTATGCTCAAGATATATAAGCCATTTTTGCATGGCTATCCAAATTTATACAATACCAAAAGGTACATGACCAATAACAAAAGGGCAGTCCTATACATGCCATTAACAGAGTTCAACTAAAAGAGTACCAAAAGGGCTTTGATAGTGTGGGCGACTTCGAATTTGACACTCCCGACTCCGATAGCTGACGAACCAAAATCTATAAAACAGAGAATCAAAGAAACGGAATAAGCATTTAATGCTTAGTAAGTTTTGAATAATGAAATTAGTTTCGGCTAAGGTATAACAGTCATATATGCACATTCTCATAATTATACTTACTTCACGCTTCAATCAATATATTCATACACAAGGTATCAAACCCACCTAAAGGCCGAGAATTCGTTAATCAATTGAACGAATACTATTTAAAACGAATCAAATTTTGCGATGCATATACGAAACATACCTTATCGTTTGGATTTTATGAGCGTATTAATTGAAATTATTACAACAAGATCGCTCACTTCCAAACCCAAGTATCTTCGGGATTTATCTGGATATAACAACTCGCACAAATGCCTTCGGGTCTTAGCCCAGATATAGCAACTCGCACAAATGCCTTCGGGTCTTAGCCCGGATATAATCACTAGCATAAATGCCTTCGGGACATAGCCCGGTTATAACAACTCGCACGAATGCCTTCGGATCTTAGTCCGGTTATCATCCGAATAATCATGCGCATATGTCCACAAATCATAACACATTTTTATTTCGTTTTCATTACTAGGACTCAGACACAAGGCACTTATCTACCATTACCATTTTCGGCTCAATAGCCACATACAAAGAGCATGGTTTTGATTCGCTATATAACATGATCTAATCGAATCATAATCTAAGTTCCATTACTCGAAAACTTACCTCGGATGTTGTCGAGCGATTTCAACGGCTATTCGATCACTTTTTCCTTTCCCTTATCCAACTTTGATCCTCTAAGCTCTTGAGCTAAATCAAACAATTTGCTTCCCAATCAAACACAATCACATGGCATCCATATATATTTTAGAACCATTCTTAACATATTACTCATTCACAAAACAAAACACTCATATCACATTTATAAAACTACAAGCCGAATATACCTATACTTACCTCACTTAAACCTCAACCCTCAATTCATGTACATTCTCAAATAGAGTAATCCTTACTTGAACTATTAGCCAACTTTATCAAATGAACAATTTTACTTAAAGTGCCATATATATATATCTACATAAGTGCTTAGATACCATGTTTCCAACAATTTATTTCCTAGCTTAGTAGCCGAACCAATATTCAATAACAAACTCCTCTTTGATCAAATATATATTCGGCAAGGACATGATAATTTATACTACATCAATTTTAAGCATATAAATTACTCAAACATAATCAAATTCACATTCGGTCTTGGTACATAATAAGGTAGCCGATTCTTTACCCTTAGCACCCAATGCTCACATATGATTATTTGTATAGTTCAAACACTCATCTACCATCGTTCATCTAAATTTAACATGAAACAACAACAATATATCTCTTCCATTTTTTACCATGGCCGAATGCTCTAGCTACCACACCGTTTTATATTTTGCCATGGGTTAAGCAAAGAACTTAATGACTAACTCAAAAATGCTAAAAAGAAAATCCAAGAATCATCAATCCACCGTCACATGTATCATTACAAAGCTTCACACTTAGCATGCTAATGACATCAACACAAATCCACCTTCGCCGAAACTTAACTCATACAAAACCTATCTTCAAACCATAAAATAGGTAGAATTGAACTAATCATCCAAATGGTGCATAAGTTTTTTTTTCAAGAATGGAATTGAAGTTACCTTCCTCTTGCTATCCACCTTGGCCGAATTTCTTCCCTAAATATTTTTCTTCCTCCTCTTTCTCTAGTCACGGCAATGGGGGAGTAAGGGTGAGACAACTTTGGTTTCTCCTCCCATTCACCTCATGTTTTATCATTCTTAATTCACTATTTTATTTTCTAAACTAGTAATGCTAATAGAAAATTCATATTATCATCAATGACCCATCCATGGCCGGCCACTACTCATTACGATTGGAAATTTGACATGCAAACCTATCATTCTTATAACATGCATTAATTGATCCTTATAGATTAACCTATGTCATTTTAAAAGTGTCACACATAAGTCCTATTAGCTGAATTCACATGCAATCGACTAAATCGAAGCTTAAAACTTTCACACATTCATATTCACACATTTTAGACAATAAATATCATATTCAAATACTTCGGTGATTCGGTTTAGCGGTCCCGAAACCACTTTCCGACTAGGGTCAATTTAGGGCTATCACATATGCCGTTAATGAATATTTGAGCTATGTGATGTTAGTTGATGAAATATGAAAGATATGTTTTGGATTAACATGTTTTGTATTGGAATTTTTAGTGATTTTCAGTAATTAGGACTAAATTGTGAAAAGAGTAAATTGAGGGACTAAAATGTGAAATAAATTAAATGTATCGACTTGTATGAATATAAGGAATATTTGGCCTCAGCATGATATAATGAAATTTTGCATATTTTGTGTTTTGTGAAATTTGCACTAAATTGTAAAAACTGTAAAATGTCAGGGTAAAATGGTAATTCACCCATTTATGTGTTTTTGGACTAAACTGAGTGAAAATATGTTTGAATGAGTTTAATTTGATTATGTTTAAATCAAGAACCAAAGAAATCAGATTTGGATAGGGGGAAAACTAGAGTTGTCGATTAGCCGTCCCGTTCTGATTTTCATCGTCTGAGGTAAGTTTATAAGCAAATAGATGTTATTTATTTGATTAAATATGAGTTATACATGCTATGGTTACGAATATATGTGTTAGCCAAATGTAAATAAGTTTGAGAGCTATGTTTACGAATTTGCTTCGACTGAGTTACGACATCTGAAAGCCCCGTATGAACCTTAGGAATATCTAGGATACATATTTCATGATATAGGATCCGATATGTGTTTTCATGTAAGACCACATCTGGAACGTTGGCATTGTTATGTTGTTACGTGTAAGACCATGTCTGGGACATCGGAATCGTATTTGATTCATGTAAGACCCTGTCTGGGACAGTGGCATCGATATGAGATAGCATGTAAGACCACGTCTGGGACATTGGCATTGTTCAATATATGTGATTATCCAAGTATCCTATTCAATTCTGAATGGTTCAACGGGAAATATCAAGTTGATATCGAATGTGAAATCGAGCTAAAATGTCAGGTATGTGTTAAGTTAGTTGATTTGGAAGATAAGGTGAGTATATACTTGAGATGAACAAATGAAATATACATCATGAAAGTGAGAATTATACATACTTATGAAATTATGTGTATTCGGCCAAGTTAACATAATTAAATATCGCTCATATGATGGTATATGAGTTTCAAGCATGAAAAAAATGTGTATTTGATTAAAGATTATTTGATTTAGTTTAGTTGATTAAATACAAATGTTCATTTGATTATTACTTGCTTATGACTTACTAAACTATGATAGCTTACTGTGTGTGTATATGTTTCCCTTTGTTTTATAGATTTTGGAGTTAAGTTACAAGCTTGGGGATCGTCAACAAAGTCTATCACACTATCGACTGTCTTCGGTATTTTATAAGCTGAATTTTAGAGCCTATCGTATGTATAGGCTGGATTATATTTTGAAATGTCCAATTTTGGTTTATGTAAATATGAGCCATGCGAAAATGGCTTATTACTTTGTTAAGTTTGGATTTAATACTTCGTTCGGGTGATGGTCATGATTGATTTTGGGTGTTCAACTATTGCTTATATGTAAATATATGCATATATATATGTGAATCTTGGTTGATATGCTTTGATAAGGTTTTGTTATGTGATTTAATATTATTGCTTTTATGCATTCGGTTTTGGCATAGGAATGTTAACAGTGTGTATTAAGGTAAGTATGTTTCATGATATATTTGAAAGGTAAATTAGGTATGATAAGAAATTTCATGGATAGATCTCCTTGTTAAATAAATATGTATGTTATATATATATATGATTACACTAGGTATGTGCTTATTATTTAAAGTAATGATATGGTTAACTTATGACTATTCATTTTGGCAAGCTTGTTATAATGGTATGCTTTGTATATGCATGCTTGTTATGAATTAGCTTAAACGAAGTAAGCATGGTTGATGGTTATATATATATATTTATGTATAAATATTTTGATTATGGATTAATATTGGCTTATTTCAAGTACACGATTTGTGTTATGAATTAGTTCAATTTAGTAAGCTTAATTCAAAGTACATATGTTTGTTATATTGGTTATATGTTTCGGTAAAGAGATATTGATAAGCATATGGCATATTCGGCTATGTGACTAAACTATTTACAAGTGTTTCTATGACCTAACTTATGTGATAAAATAGTAAGATTGTTATATATATATATTTGATGATTGAAATTATGACCATTTTATTTATTAAAAATGATAAGTTAATGTTTATAATCGGATAGTTATAAGTAAAATGATTTTACATATCTATTGGTATAAGTATGTGTACTTGGCTATGTGATTGCTATTTATGTATGATAATTAGCATGTAAACAAGGTATTCGATGGTCTGTGTTTTGTACTCTTTTCATGGTTCATTGTAGTATTTTAAAATGTGCACAATATATATGTATATATTGCATTAAAGTCAAGTTCTGCCATATGGTAATGATATTAAGTATGCATATGTGTTTGGAAAAATACTTGGGGTGTAATGATATGTTTGGTTTCTAATATGCATACATGTAGAGCTAAAGTAATGACTTGTTGCTATTTATTAAATTAAATAAATATATTGGCACACATTTGATAAACATGAATGAGTGTCTTAAGGTGTGCGTATGGAATTTGTAATGTATTTACTTATGTTATAATTCAGTTATTTGAATGCTATAAAAGAGCTGTACATATGTTTCGTATAATTAAGTTTATATTATTTCAAACATGAATAGTAACAATTGACTTTCTTAAGTTGTGTATGGTTTGGTAATGCCTCATAACCCTAATCTGGCGACGGATATGGATTAGGGGTGTTACATTTGATTGGTATCAGAGCTATGATTTAGTCGATTCTAAGACTAACGTAGCGCGTGTTAGTCTAGCTATACATGCCATATTATATACTGTGATAGTGTGATGACTTCTGACATTTGAAAATGTGTTTTCGTATAGTAAATGGATCTCGATAAAGCCGTAGCTGATGTTGTCGAGAGTATAGTGCCTGCTCCCGCGCAAGGGATAGCACCGATTGATTCTCAACTGACTTCAAGTAACCAAAAGGGAGAGGCTAAGTAAGCCTTTTATCAAATGATGGATGACTAGTTTACTTAGGATATCTGTACGAATCTAGCTGTGCAACAACCTCTACCCCCGATTAATCCTTCTCTGATACCTGCTATGCCTCAAGTAAGTGATCCATTGAGATTACATAAGTCTCCTACTAATAAAATCAGAAAACACGAGGCTGAAGAATTCAAATTTACTGATAATGATGATGCTGAGCAAGCTGAATTCTGGCTTGATAATACTATCCACATGTTTGGTGAGTTACCTTGTACTCTAGATGAGTGCTTAAAATGTGCCATATCTTTGCTATGAGACATCGCATATCACTGTTGGAATACACTAGTATCAGTGGTTCCTAAAGAACAAGTGACCTGGGAAGAACTAAGGAAACCATCAATTTTCTTATTCAAGAGTTCTACCTGATTAGAGAGCATGGTGACCATACCGGCATTATAAATGCTGGTTGTTTTCATTGCTTTGTCCTCATGACTTGCCACTGATAGTTATTCAGTGACATCTCCTCTATAAATTCATAGGCATCTTCAGGTGTCTTATTATTGATGGTTCCGCCAGCAGCTGCGTCAACCATTTGTCGAGTCGAAGGATTCAGGCCATTATGAAAGGTTTGAACCTATAGCCAAAGTAGTAACCCATGGGGAAGGCATCTTCTCAAGAGATCTTTGTATCTCTCCCATGCAACGTAGAGTGTTTTTAAATCCATCTGCACAAAGGAAGGGATATCTTTACTTAATTTAGCCATTTTAGCAGGTGAAAAATATTTTAGTAAAAACTTTTCGATCATTTGTTCCCAAATAATGAATGACCCCCGTGGCAACGAGTTCAACCACTATTTAGCTTTGTTTCTTAATGAAAAAGGGAATAACTGAAGATGAACGGCATCATCAGAAACGCCATTAATTTTAAATGTATCACATAGTTCCAAAAAGTTTGCCAAGTGAGCGTTGGTATCCTCGTCCTCTGTGTATCTTAGAATTCGCCTTATTTCTCTCTGGTTTCTGTGAACTACGCGGTCGATCTCACAGTCAAAAAGTAGTGGTCCTGACGGGTTTCTTTTGGTCATAAACTAGAAAAACCTGTCAGAAGGAAAGAAATGAAGAATTAGAGAAGAAAATAAAAAATTAAATTGTAATAAAAGTAAAATGGCTAAAGTAATAAAAATCGAGTTTTCCTTGTAACAGCCCAAAATTGACCCTAGTCGGGAAGTGGTTTCGGGACCACAAAACCGAGTCATAAAAATAATTAATTTCCATATTCTATGCTTATTATGTGTGTACATGAGTATGTGGATGTTTCATTCTCCAATTTTGCCAATTGCATGAGAAATTATTAAATAGGGATCGATATGAGACATGGTGAAAATATGATAGGCTAATTTAAAATGGTCTATTAATGCATGTTGTGAAAATGATGGGTTTGCATGTCAAATTACCCAAAATTTGAGCTAGTGGTTGGCCATGCTATGGGTGGAAACATGTTGGGAACATGTTGGCCTAGTGAGGTATGTAGGAAAAAAATAAAATAAGGAGTATGGGTAATAAAGAAAGGAAAAACAAAAAAATGAGTGGTTGTTTCCCCCCCCCATTGCCGTGAGCTAAAGAAAGGAAAAGAAAACTTGTTCATCCTTTTTCATTCTCTTTTGACCGAAAATTCTAAGGGAGGAGAAAGGAGTTCTTGCTTCATGTTTGGTTTGGAAGAGAATTAGGAGGAAGTTTGGCCATGCATGTAACTAGATTGAGGTATGTTTGATACTATTCTTTGAGATTCATGTATATTTTAAGTTGTAAGTTTGAAATCTACCTAGCCATGGTTCAAACTTTGTTAAATGATGGAGACGATATTCGGCCATGCATGTTACATTCTTGGTTGGTATTTTGATGTTTGATGTTGTGGTGATGAGGCATGAAGATGAGTTAAGATTCGGCCTAGGTGGAGTTTGTGTTAATGCCATTGCATGCTAAATATGAAGCTTGTTAATGATGCATGTGATGGTGGATTGATGATTCTTGAATCTCTTTTTTTTTAGCATTTTTGAGTGAGCACATATGTGCATTGGTTACTAGATGGGGAAGAATCGGCTAGCAAGTTGTGTGCTAAGGCCGAATATAATTTTTGTAGGTTAATGAGTAATGCATGTGCTAAATTGATGGAAAGGGAGGGGATGCTTTACTAGTGTATAAATGATATAAAGATTTTAGAAATTATTTTTGGTTAGGTGTATGTATGATTAGGTATATTCGGCCATATGAGTAAATATATAGATGATGTTAAATTTGATTATGTATAATGGGCCATATAGGGTACACATTGTGATATTAACTTTGATTCTCTATAATTGATCAAGTGGGTGATTAGTAAGGGTGATTGCCGAATATACTAACATACATATGCATGTGTAATTGGATTGTAAATATTTAGCAAGGCGGTTAAACTAGTTGATTTATTGATTAAGCTCAAGGAGTTAAAGGAGGAGAATTGAGCAAAGGCAAAGAAAAGATCATCGAGTAGCCGAGTTGGAACCATCTTACCCAACACAAGTAAGTCATTAAGCATATCTTTGGTATTGATTTAAAGGATCGTAATACCTATACCATTGTGTTTAATGAGATGAAATGTATACAAATGTATATGTAAGTAGAGATGAAATTTGTCGAATGTAAAAAGGAAGTGAAGCCTATTGAGTGGCTGGTTTTCGGCACTAAGTGTGTGGGCAATAAGTGTTCACGGTCATGAGATTGGCACTAAGTGTGCGGGTTTAAATTGTACAGCACTAAGTGTGCGAGTTTAAAGTACATGGCACTAAGTGTGCGTGGTTGATTATTAAGCACTAGGTGTGCGAACCCAATATATATTTTCTATAAATTATTTACATTAAGGGTGCGACCTTACCGAGTCGATTTTGGACAGCGGAAAAGGTAAGTGTGCGAACTTGAAATGCATGGCACTAAGTGTGTGATTTTAAAGTGCATGGCACTAAGTGTGCGCGGTTGATTATTAAGCACTATGTGTGCGAACCCAATATATATTTTCTATAAATTATTTACATGAAGGGTGCGACTTTACCGAGTCAATTTTGGACAGCGGAAAAGGTAAGTACATTGAGTTCATGGCTAATAGGCGCTATGTTTATATTTGGAGTTGAGCTTGGTAAGTTTTGAACCTATGTGACGATTATAGTTGAAGTCACGTACATAAGGTTCATTGTGGAATAGGTGAAAGTTCGTTTAATTGTATGATTATAACGAAAATAAAATGATGTATGAAAGGCCAATGTAGGACTTGGTATGAGATTGAACCATAGGGTTTAAGGAACTATGGTATAGTTTGGTATGGATGGAGTACTTAACCTCATTTCATTGTTTCCTGTTGTGATAATTTTATTAATGGATGGTTGTGGAATGCTTATGGCTTACTGAGTTATAGACCCATTCGGTGTTTGCTTGTCACCTATTCTAGGTTTCTTGGACTCGTCTCTTTTTGCGTGATCGTGCCGTCGTCGAAGTCATCACACCGGCTAGCAAGTTTTGGTACTTTCTTCTTAGTCGGCTTAGGAGAACATTTCGGCATGTATAGGCTATTATGTTGTGTTTGAACTTTGGTATGTAAACTTTTAGCCATGCGAAAATGGCATAAATGTTCGGTTGGGTTTGGTTTCATAACGTTAGGTCGTAAATCTTGATAATTCGACCTTTTTATGCCATATGTCATGGTTGATTATTTTGGTGTTAAAATTCATGATATGGCAATAGTGTAGTAGGGGGATGTTTGACAATGATTAGCCTTTGGCATGGCTAGTCATGATCATAATTTGTGATATGTATGACGAATTACTAGTTAGATCAAGGAGAAATCACGAAATGGGCATAGTTGCTTTCGTAACAGATTCTGGCAGCAGCAGTGACGTGAGATTGAAAAATCACTAAAAATAGTAGGAGTGGAATTAATTGATGAATAAATTATTTATTCGAAGCTCGATGAGTCTATTTTCATATAGAAGCAACGAAAAGATCATATGAACAGTATGTTAAGAGATATTCAGGTTCTCGTGAGACAGGGCCAGAACTGTTTCTGGATTCCCTCTTCCGACTTTGGAAATTCATTATAAATTAACCAGAGACAATTAGGAGTCATACCATATATGGATAGATTTCTCTCTGAGTCTAGTTTCTATAGAAACAAACGGTATCAGTATTGAAGCTCTGTGCAGGGAGATATCGAGGTCGTAATACGCAAAGGTCAGTGTAGTCGATCCCTGTAACATGGGAGACTTTGACTAATAAACTGTACTAATTGGCCCGACCAAAAATTCTAGAAAAAAATATGTAGATGGGCATATGAGTCTAGTTTCAGGGAAAAATCATGAAACTGATTTTCGAGTTCTGAAACTCAAGATATGATTTTTAAAGCGACTAGTACGCAGATAGGAAGTGTCTGAGAAATATTTTTATAAAGGGTTTAAAGTCTGTTAACATCTCGTGTTCGACTCCGGTGTCGGTCTCGGGTTCGGGGTGTTACATTCCTAATATCCTAGTCCCCGGAAACGGTGCCAAAAACTTGATGCGTGATATTCGTAACAGGTTTTAAAGATTTATAAATGAAACGTTCTTGAGACTAACTTATTATCACAATTAAGGCAAGTGTACCTATCAAATAGTAGTATAGTTCAGTAAGACCGTATTGTCGAACCCAAAGGAACTACGAGTACTAGTATTTACTTCCTTTTTATTATCTATCCTAAAATTTAAGAGGTTTGGTTGTCTAAACTAATTACTAACTAAGAATGCACAGAAAGAGAAAGCTTGGGAAAATACTTTTGGGGAAAATTCGATTGATTGAGATAATACCTAAGGACAAATCCACTTAGACTTCACTTTTTATTTGACTCTGAATCAGACAATTTATTCATTTGACTTGATCCGTAGAAATCCCTAAGTTATATTATTATCTCTCTCGAGACTAATAACGTCAACCCTAGGTTGAATAATTGAAATCTCTTTCTAATTAACACTCTATAATGGCATTAACTCGATCTATAGATTCCTTTATTAGGTTTCACCCTAATCTGGAAAAATCTTGTCACCCTATCTTTAGGCGCGTAATCAACTCCGCTTAATTATGACAAATATATTTTTAGACAGGGTCTATTCCTCCTCTAAATAAAAGCTTAACTTGAATCAATATCCTGGAATATCAAAACAAGAATTAAGAAGACATAATTAAGAACAAGTCAAATATTTATCATACAATTCAGATAATACTAACAAGATCTATCTTAGGTTTCATTCCCCTTAGGTATTTAGGGGTTTTGTTCATACTTATGAAAGAAAACATCTCACAAGCATAAAAATAACAAAACATAAGAAAACCCAAAACTCCTGAAGGAACTTGAAGGGAGATCTCTAGTCTTGATGATGAATTCGGCTCTTGAGATGGATCAATCGGCTTTCCTTGAGTAATTCCTTGCTTCCTACTCTCCGTCCCCCTCCTAAGTGCCTCATCAAGTGTTTAAATAGGTTTTGGAATGCCTAAGAGCCCTCAAAATTGGCCTTTTCTGAATTGGACTAAACTTGGGTTCGGCAGGGACATGCCCGTGTAACACGCCCGTGTGCGATTACTGAAGGCCGTGGTCAAGGTTGTTAAATGGACATGGGCGTGTGATCCACTCGTGTAAGTCGTGCTTCGATCTTGCCAAATTGACACGCCCGTGTGAGGAAGTCCAGGCTGTGTTGTTTTCCTATGTGGGTCTATTTTCTCCGTTTTCAGCCCATTTCTCACTCTTTTTACTCTCCTATGCTCTCCTAAGTATAAAACATGAAATTAAAGGATTAGGAGCATCGAATTCACCAAATCTAAGGAGAAACCATCCATAAATGCGTTAGGCATGGAGTAAAAATATGTATAAATTATAGTTTATCAATGTGCCCCAGGAAAAATTCAATCGTTCAAATGTTGATAACAAGTTATGTGACGGTATGTCATATTCTAATGCTTAATATCATGTGAATTTAAGATGCCTCATTACTATCATGAGTAAGTGATTGGTACTATTATCATTGGGAATGATATTATGAGCAAGCTCGGTAGTGAGATGATAGCAAGGACAATCCCGGTTGAACCTTAAGAATAGTTAGGATTCGAATATCATGACACCATGGTTAATGTGAGGTAGTGTAAGACCATGTCTGGTACATGGCATCAGCGTTGATATGTGTACCAGTGTAAGACCATGTCTAGGACATGGCATCGATGATGATATGTGTGCTAGTGTAAGACCATGTCTGGGACATGGCTTTGGCATTCCATTTGGTGCATGATGATTTTGAATGTCCTCTAGTATTCCAAATGGTTCAACGGGTAGTTCAGTGGATAAGTCGATGTGGATCCAATGAGAATGACAAAGGTGAGAAAATAAGTGAGCTTATAATAAGACGGTACAAGGTACCTACCCAAAACTTAAGAGCATTTGGGTTGGTGTGTGAGATGCAATAGAATTGTGATAAGAATGCAAATGAATGATTGATGCTTATAAGAAGGCCTTATATGACGATCTTGCAATTTTAAATTTCTATTCATGATAAATAGATGAGTGACAAATTTGATTTATGATTATGGGAAGAGCTTGTGAGGCAAATTGACTTGAAACTCAATATGTTAATCTTTAAGAGTTTTCTCCATTATATGATGTTAGTTTATATGATTTAAAAATCATGAATACACACTATTGATTTGCACCTTTAGCATGTATACTGAAATGTTTAACCAAGAGTTGAGATGTGTTAATATGCAAAGAATAAGAATGATTGACTAATGTCATGGCATAGTAATGTATGAATATAGTTTGAAAGGGATAAGCATTAAAGTCGATGAATTTGTAATTGTGAGATTGTATAAATGAAATTGGTAAATGCTTGTTATTTTTATACGAGCTTACTAAGCGTAAAGCTTACTCCCTCATTTCCATTTCTTTTAGTATTGTCAGGTCAGCTCGGGGCTGGAGATCATCGGAGGTAGCATCACACTATCAAGCTATCAATAGTGGGTATTGATATATTTTAAGGATTTCCGAGTGAGTGGCATGTATAGGGAATTAGTTATTATAACATGTGTTCTTATGATTTGGTCAATTGTATTAGCTCATATTAATTTATATATGTATGGCCATGTGATGTGGCTCATAATGATTATGGTTTGTAAGTCTGTCTATCCATGCTATGTGCTACTATTTTTGGGATGTGATGTGTTTGTGCTTGTTACCATGAATGATTAGTGCTAAGACACATGTGCATGATGAATGCTCTATGACCAATAGAAATGGTCATAGCCAAGGGGTAATTGTGAGTTATGGTGATAAGATAATAAGATGCCTTGAACAAGAATGCTTGATGAATAAGTTGAGATTAATTAATAAGTTGATAAATATAGTCTAAAGGTAAAAGTAGTCATCAAAATGACAAGGTTAACTGAATATGAATTGGTGTGTTTAGATGTGACATAAAATGAGCATATGGAACACATGGGTGATGGCATGTAAATGTATAATTATGCTTTAATTGATGATGTTTATTCATTATATTGATGCTATGTTGTGTACGTTGAATGTGTATAAGAATGGCTGGGATCAAGAGTAGCAAAAAGGCTTGGAAAATAGCCTAAGTGCTGGCCACACCGGCAGAGACACGGTAGTGTTTCTCAGCCATGTGGAGGACACGGCCGTGTGTCTTATGGGCATGTGTCCAGGGCGTGTGAAATCTGCCTTAAATTCATGAGAATTTAATTCATCACACAGCCTAGCACACGGGTGTGTGGTTTGGCCGTGTGGTTTAATTGTTTTACTGACGTCATAGTCAGAGAGCTACACAGCCTGAAGACACGAGCGTGTCAAGGGCACATGGGCGTGTCCCTGTGTCCACACGGGCGTGTGACCCTGTTGCATAGAAAAATTTTCTAAGGTTTCCTAAAACTTTGCAAAGTTCTTGATTTAGTCCCAAACCTTTTTTTTCTATGTTTTGGGCCTCGAAGGCCCTTGTAAGGGACATTATGCATTTGTTTGAATGATATTGATATGAATGAAATTTTGTAGTCCCGATTCTACATGTTGAGTATGATTAAGTCCGGTAATGCCTCGTACCTTATTCTAGCATCGGGCACGGGTAAGAGCTGTTACATTTAGTGGTATCAGAGCTAAGGTTTAGTCGGTTTTTAGACTAACCTATCATGCATAAGAGTTTAGCTCTACATGCCACAAATTTGTGATAGTGCGATGTCTCCCAATGCGAATGAGAATTTTCTTGTTTAGAAAGAGGTACTCTCCAACCAAGCTACACCCGACCAGGTTGAAAATGGTACTAAAGTATTTGAGTAAAGTACAATTATGATGAGCCTAAACTTGGAAAAGTATGAATAAACGTTCATGTTGCGATGAGTATCCTTGTTTGTATGATGTTCATATGATGTTATATACTTGACTTATTTGATTAAGTGAATGCGATAAGTAGGAATTCATAAAGACATGAATAAAGATTAATAATATCATGTTACGGATGAAAATGCCATTGTTCAAAGTGGACATTGAATAATGATAGATTTCAATGATATCTATAAATGAGATAGAGGAATAAATCGTGATAAACTTATCTATGTTTAATTGATAGCTCTATGATGTTTATGATTAATTTACTCGAGTAAATGCACATATTCGGGTAACTCACCAAGGATGCAGATAGAACAAATGTCCATGTATACTTGTTTGAATAATGATGATTGGGAAACTAGTATAGCTTGAGCAAATGTGTTAAATTGATTTAGGTTGATTCACAAGAATGTAATGATATGTATATAAGGATGTGCAAGATGAAAGTTTAGATTGTCATATACTTATCCAAGTTTTTTTGGCCCTCATATGATGTTGTGTGCATGACTTGCATGATTGAATGAATAGGATAAGTAAAGTTATCCAAAATTCATAGAATGCATGCATAAGTGCACTAGTTTAAATGAGATAATTGGAAAGGTTTGTGTAAAACAAACATGAATGTTAGTTTGCCTGAAGTGAATGATATGATGGTGATAATATGACTACAATACTGAAAGTTGTATTATATGCATATATGTATGAGAGACGAATTAGGGACCTTACGACCCCACCCCCTTACCAGAGTGGTGTTTTGTAAAAATTTTTATGAAAATCTATAATGAATAATTTCACAAGTATGAGACTAAAGAGCTCAACGGTAGAATGTTTATAGATGTGATCAGAGATTGAGAATAGAATGATAAGAAAGATAGAACTAGAAAGGTATTAGATTGATTTAAAAACTATTCGGTTTATGTAATATCCCAATGAGAAAAACAATCAACTTGGTAAATTGACTAGTTCAGACATAATGTTGAAAGAATGTGGTAATCACGATGAACAGATTACGACTGTCTCTCTTGAGGTACCTTAAAGATTCATTTGTTCTCAGAAGTGTTATTGTGACTGTCTATCTTCTGATAAATTGTTATCATACGAGGATGTTTTCTAATCTTGTTGTTAGACAAAAGTATTGATAACCCGATTGGTTTATAATTGATATTGTTCTATTTCTCTCTGGTATTCTGTTATATTCCGTTTGTTGGGATTTTATGAGAAAATGCACCTTATGCTCTGATTCTATTTCTTCAAATTGATGCTCTGTCCAATGTATATAATGGGAGTATATTGTCCTTGTTGCATCTATTTCTAGTTGGTCTGCATGATGTTTTCTAGACTTCTTTTCTTTGAGGGACCATCGAGGTCGTCTATCTTTTCTTTTGAACTTTGTTCTCAGTCTTTCCAACTGATATTGTATCTTGGATTTCTCTATTCTGGATTTCCTTTATTTTGGTTTTCTTGTCATCTTTATTCTGTAAATTGTCGATTGTGGCTCATATCTAAAGTGTGTTCTTTGGCGTATGATAACTATGCTAATTATGATTATGCATCTGGTTGATTATAGTAATGTGGTGATTCCGATATCTGGATTTCTCTAAATCTTCATGAAAAATTTTTCATCTGTAAGGACATAAGTGGTGAAAATGCAAATTTCAATTGGTATGGTGGAATTCTTTTCTCAAGTAAGTTAATCAAAGTTGATGCCTTCAATTGAGATATCCTTGTTACTTTAGTTAATGCATTTGAAATGGTTTTTGATTAGCATGATAAGTGAATTTTGAATGATTACATGTTGAATCATTCTATCGACTAGAAGAGAGGATTTCTTGAAATGTCATTTATTGATGATATAGACCGACTTGGTTGCTCGATCGGTATTGGTTATTGTTTGAATGATTAAACGAGATATTCATGTCTGGGAATAAAATTTCATTTCTTTACGGGTAAAAGATGGTTAGTCTGAATGAAAATTGTATATTTCCTAGCAGACTTTGATATGATTTAAAGTTGCTATGAATGATAAAGTTATCGCCTTGTGAAAGTTGAACGGTCTATTACATGTTAGTAAAGTTCGGAATAGACGGGAACATTGTTAATCAAAACATTAGACTTGGTTTAGCCTACATCAGACAAGAAATTCTTGATTTATCAATAATCTGTCGTTAAACGGATTGTGATGTGTTTTATGACTAAAAGACAATGTGATTGCTCAACGTATCCAATGTTATAGCCAGATATGAGTAATTGATAGCATAGATTATTAAAGTTGTTAAAAGACGATGAGATAGTTATTGTATGAGCTTCGAGAAAAGCAAAATACAGTCATTAGGGCTTGGACAAAAAATCCAAAGATGATATAGAAAGTCACAAGAAAGCTCACAGGGGTAATGTATTGGTGTTCGAGTTTGGAACTTGACATTTCTGATCTTTGTGCTTGAATACATGAAATGCTATCAGGATTAAAGTCGAATATCAGGTAATGTCAGAATGATTCTAACGAGCGGTGGTAATTGAATGGAAATGAGAATGAGATTACTATGGATTTCGTATCAGGATTATTCCTATCTTGAAAGAGAAAGATGTTATGCAGCTTGTTGTTAAGTATTTGATGAATTTGCAAATCATGTCGGTATGTACTGAATTTTTGCTCATCAGACTTATAGAATTAAGTATCTTTGAGATTGTTGAATTTCTTAAAATTCTAGTTTTTGTTAATCAGATTGAGATCCGGGATTTATATTGTGAATTATTGAAAAAGCTAAATGAGGATCTAAATTTTAATGACGGCATGAGGTTGAATGTGACAACCCGAATTAGGGCCTAATCGAAATAGTGGTTTCGTGACCAGAAATCCGAGATAGAAATAATTGTTTTATAATTATTTTGGGGTTTATGATATGATTTCATGATTTCGTGAAAATTTTGTGATGAAATTCTATGCATTGAGCGCTTAAGTTGAGATTAGGGACTAAACCGAATAAATTGTAAAACTCGTGTTTTAGAAGTTTTTAGTATGAAATTGCTTTGAGATATTAACTGGGAGGTCTTAAATAGCAATTTGACCCATTCCCAAGTTATGGACAAAAGTTGGACATGGAGGGAATTTTTGGAAAGTTTAGTACTAAGGGCATTTTGGTCATTTGTATATTAAATGAAATAAAATGGGAAAAATAACACAAAATTGGTCATCATCTTCACTAGTTGCTGCTGAAATTTTCTCTCCTCCATAGCTAGGGTTTCTTCAATTTTCAAGCTTCATAGTAAGTGATTTCAAGCCCCGTTTTTAATGTTCTTCACATTTTTGAAATCCTCGTAGCTCGGTTTACTTATTTCTACCATTATTTCGAGTTAGGGTGTATGTTTAAAAATTTACCCATGAATGATAGGCATGTATTGTGTTGTTTGATGGTAGAATATGAATGTTTGAAGTTAGGAGAACGATCTTTTCTAAGCGATTTTTAACGAAAACGAGCAAAACGGCAAAATCGATAAAAATACCTATTACTCATAACTATGTGTTAGAGTGAGAATTTGATGTTGCCATAGAAGAGAAAAATGATCAGTACGTCATTAAACATAAGAATAAGGGATGAAATTAAATTTTCGAGCCTTGGGGCAAAATCATAATTTTGTAAAAGTTAGGGGGCAAAAATGTAATTTTTTTATAATGTGATTTTTGGATTAAAATAAATAGTTCGAGTGTTAAATGAACTAAATATGTTGTTATAGATCAAGAAAAGCATGGAATCGACCTCGAACGGGGGAAGGAGAAAGTTTTGGACTAAATTGCAAAATTCCCATATTTTGCACCGAGGTAAGTTTGTATGTAAATAATACATTAATTTCATTTACATTCTTATATTTCAGCCTATTATATATATTAGATGATGTTGAATTATAAATCGACTATTGGAAGAATGGAAATAAGTAATAGAGAGAGATCCCGGTTGAACATTCGGAAAGATCGAATAAAATAGAGGGGGCGTAGCTAGGTCACATGTATGGTGCCGAGTGCACATCATGTGTCCAAGAAAGCTACGAGATACTATGTAGTAGCTAGGTCACATGTGTGATACGGGATGTATCCCATGTAGACAAGAGAGCTACGTGAGAGATAAATGTAGCTAGGTCGCATGCGTGATTCCAAGTGAAGGACACCATGTAGACAAGAGAGCTACGAGACAAATCGGATAGGTCGCATGAGTGGTACTAAGTGTTCACCATGTGTACAAGAGAGCCGAATTAAATGAAATATGATGGTGGGGCTGTATGCTGAAACCATCAAGTATCGAGGATTAATCCGAATTGTTCAACGGGATGGCTTTGTGGTGACATTGTAGTCATCGGCCTATACTTGTCATGTATGAAATGTAGTGAAAATGATTTGTGATATATATATATATAAGTTAAAATGAGGTTAGTACAAAGAATGTGCGAAAGAGTAAAATTCGCATTAAAACTGTTTTGGACAGTATTAGTGACGTGATTTTTAAAAATCACCAAAAATAGGAGGAATTTAATTAGAGGTTGAATGAGATGTGAAATTAAATCTTAATGAGTCTATTTTCATATAAAAGAAACAGATCAAGCAAAGGAATTCTATATATTGAGATATTTACAATTGTGTGTGACTTGCTCAGAATGACTATGTGATCCCCTGTTCCACATTTGTAAAATCATTAAAAATTGTACAAAACAAATTAAGAAATATAGTTTATATGCCTAAATTCCTTATTGAGTCTTGTTTTAAATTAAACAGGTTTCATGGTTATTTTAATTGTGTACTGAGAGAAATTCAATTCGTAGTGAACAGAGGTCAGATCAGTTGAGCTGTGTAACAGGGGAAACTTTAACTAATAAACTATACTAATTGGCTGAACCAAATGTAACACCCCGAACCCGAGACCGACACCGGAGTCGAACACGAGGTGTTAACAGACTTTAAACCCCTTATAAAAAATATTTCCCAGACACTGCCAATCTGCATACTAGTCGCTTTAAAAATCATATCATGAGTTTCACAACTCGAAAATCAGTTTCGTGATTTTTACCTGAAACTAGACTCATATTCCCATCTACATATTTTTTTCTAGAATTTTTGGTCGGGCCAATTAGTACAGTTTATTAGTCAAAGTCTCCCATGTTACAGGGATCGACTACCCTGACCTTTGCGCATTACGACTTGGATATCTCCTTGTACAGGGCTCCAATACTGATGCCGTTTGTTTCTATAGAAACTAGACTCAGAGAGGAATCTATAAATATATGGTATGACTCCTAATTATCTCTGGTTAATTTATAATGAATTTCCTAAGTCGGAATAGGGAATCCAGAAACCGTTCTGGCCCTGTCTCACGAGAACCTGAATATCTCTTAACATACTGTCCGTATGATTGTTTCGTTACTTTCCTATGAAAGTAGATTCATCAAGGTTTGTTTACATAATTTATTCACTATTTAATTCCATTCCTACTATTTTTAGTGAGTTTCGAAATCTACATCACTGCTGCTGTCAGCATCTGCCTTTAAGGTAGACTTTACCTATTTCATGGTTTCCATGATTCAACTAGCCCTTTTTGCATAAATAGCACAATTTATGAAAGTGATTAACCATCCCCGTGGCCAATCCTTGTCAAGCATATCCACACCAAATGATTATAGCATTATACTCAAACACATATAAGCCATTTTCGCATGGCTATCCAAAATTTATACAAGTCCAAAGGGTCCACGACCCACAACAAACGGGTAGTCCTATACATGCCATTTCGAAGTTCAACCAAAATTGTACCAAAAGGGGGGGCTTTGATAGTGTGGGCGACTTTGACTTCAAGATCCCGAGTCCGATAGCTGGAGAACCAAATCTATAAAACAGAGGAGCAATGAAACGGAGTAAGCAATTTATGCTTAGTAAGTTTTGAGCAAGGAATTCCAGCACAACAAAAGTATAGCGTTCATATAGCTAAACGGATAATTTCATATGCACAAATTTACGATATCGTACTTGCTTCACATTATCAACCCTTATGTACATACACAAAAGATCAACTCAGCCAAAGGCCGGTAGCTCGTTTATCAACTGAGCGAATACTTATTTGTAAGGGCTCAACTAAATTCAAGCACATACGAAACATACCTCAATGTTGGGATGTTTCGAGAGTATTAACTGGAATTTTACAGCAAGTTCATTCATTCCCAAATCACGTACCTTCGGAATTTAACCGGATATAGCTCCTCGTTCAAATGCCTTCGGGACATAGCCCGGTTATAGTAATTCGCACAAATGCCTTCGGGACTTAACCCGGATTTAGTAACTCGCACAAATGCCTTCGGGCTTAGCCCGGAATTAGTATCTCGCACAAATGCCTTCGGGCTTAGCCCGGAATTAGTATCTCGCACAAATGCCTTCGGGCTTAGCCCGGAATTAGTATCTCGCACAAATGCCTTCGGATCTTAGTCCGGATATTGTCACTTAGCACAAGCCTTCGGGACTTAGCCCGGACATCATTCAAATAACCATGCACATTTAACAATAAATCATGGCCCATTCGTATTTCATTTTCGTTAGCAAAACTCAAACACAAGACATTTATCATTCTTGCAAATTCGGCTCAATAGCCACACAGAGAGCATGATTTTAATTTGCTTAAAACATGATCTAATCGCATCATAATTTAAGCTTTCTTACTCAAGAACTTACCTCGGGTGTTGTCGAACGATTCCGATAGCTATTCGACCACTTTTTCCTTCCCTTTATCAGATTTAGTTCCCCTTTGCTCTTGAGCTTAATTAAACAAATAAATTGATTTAATCATTTGAGCATCGAAAAGAGGAACACAAGGCACTTAGCCCATATTTATACATTAGACATTAAAGTCACATATGTACGGAATCATGAATCAAACTCAACATTTTAGCTAATTTTTCCCCCTTGGCCGAATATGCATGTCTATTTTGGGGCCGATTTCAACACTTAATACATTCTACAAGTATTGTCACTTGTATTGACTAAACACCCTTTTGTTTCAAGTTCAAAACTTGGCTAATACACACATATACACACTAGTAAAGCATCCTCTCCCTTTCCATCAATTTAACACATGCATTGCTCATTAACATGCAAAAGTTATATTCGGCCTTAGCACACAACTTGCTAGCCGATTCTTCTCCATTTAGCAACCAATGCACATATGTGCTCACTCAAAAATGCTAAAAAGGAGGTTCAAGAATCATCAAGCCACCATCACATGCATCATTAACAAGCTTCATATTTAGCATGCAATGGCATTAACACAAACTCCACCTAGGCCGAATCTTAACTCATCCTCATGCCTCATCACCACAACATCAAACATCAACCAAGAATGATGCATCCATGGCCGAGTGTCATTTCCATCACATAGCAAGATTTAGACCATGGGCTAGGTAGAACTCAAGCTAACAACTAAAACATGCATGCATCTCATGGAACATCATCAAACATACCTTAGCCTAGCTACATGCATGGCCGAACCTCTTCAACCTTTCTTCTCCCTTCCTCCTTAAAATTTTTGGCCAAGGATGAACCAAAGGATGAGCATTTTTTTCTTTGTTTTTTTCTTTCTAGTTTCGGCTAAATGAAGATGAGAAAGGATGAACAAAAATTTTCTCCTTTCTTTTCTTTAGCTCACGGCAATGGGGGGGGAAACAACTACACACATTTTTTTTTTGTATTCATCATACTCCTTTTCATTATTTTATGCCCATGCCCCTTATTTTATTTTTTTCCTACATACCTCACTAGGCCAACATGTTCCCAACATGTTTCCACCCATAGCATGGCCAACCACTAGCTCAAATTTTGGGTAATTTGACATGCAAACCCATCATTTTCACAACATGCATTAATAGACCATTTTAAATTAGCCTATCATATTTTCACCATGTCTCATATCAATCCCTATTTAATAATTTCTCATGCAATTGGCAAAATTGGAGAATGAAACTTCCACATACTCATGTACACACATAATAAGCATAGAATATGGAAATCAATTATTTTTATGACTCGGTTTTGTGGTCCCGAAACCACTTCCGACTAGGGTCAATTTTGGGCTGTCACACCAAAAATTCTAGAAAAAAATTAGTAAGAATTTTTATGAGTCTATATTCAGGGAAATTTTACGGATTTGAATTTCAAGTTTCGTAACTCGAGTTATGATTTATTTAGTGATCATGATGCAGGAGGGACAACTTGATCAAACCGGAGTAAATAGTAAAAAAATTTAAAATATGATATAATTGAGTTATGTTGTAAACATATTAGATTCCTTATCTGTTATTTATATACTTACTTACTAAGCTATAAGCTTACTTTCTTTTCTCTCCTTTGTCTTATAGTGTCATCCAGCTAGCACAGGAGTTAGAGATCGTTGAAGATCCGCCCGCACTATCAATACTCTTAGTATCTGAACTCAACATTTTGAAATATGGCATGTATAGCAGACTTAGTTATTTTGTTACGTGTCATAATTGTCTAGGTTTAAAATACTACTTATAGTATCAAACTAATCATTTTGTACGAAGCCTTTGAAATTGGTTTGTATTATTAATGGCATATGTTATAATGATTCATGATCAAATTGCACGCCATATTTTTGTTGGGTTTTATTTAATAGTATATACTATAATTTGTTAATACCTCGTACTCTGTTTCGGCGACGGATACGGGTAAGGTGTGTTACATTTAGTGGTATCAGAGGTATGGTTTAGTCGGTTCTCGGACTAATAAAGTGTGTGTAAAAGTCTAGCTATACATGCCATAAAAATATTGTGATAGTGTGGTGACTCCTGATTATTCTAAACTGTGTTTTGTTTTAATATAGTAATGGATCCTGAAGGAACTGCGGCTGATGATGCTGCTAGTAATGAGCCGGCTCCCGCACAAGGGACCGCGCCTGTGGAAAGTAGACCTGAGACATTGAGACAGGGAGATGAGGCTCGGGATGCCTTTCTCCAAATGATGAACAATTGATATACTGAATTTATTTGAGCAAATCCAAATGCTCAACCTCCTCCACCCCCTCCCATACCTCAGACGATTCCTGTAGCTGCTCAAGGCATAGATTTGGTAAGAACGAACAAGCCTCCGGTTGACAAGATCGTAAACAAGGGGCTGAAGATTTTAGAGAAAAGATCGATGATGATCCTGAGAAAGCGGAGTTTTGGCTTGAAAATTCTACCGGTGTATTTGATGAACTCTCATGTACACCCGAGGAGTGCTTAAAGTGTGTTGTATCACTTTTGAGAGATTCGGCCTACCGCTGGTGGAAGACTTTGGTAGCAGTGGTGCCAAAAGAAAGAGTTACTTGGGATTTCTTCCAGGAAGAATTCAGAAAGAAACACATAAGTCAGCGATTTATTGATCAAAAACGGAAGGAGTTCCTTGAATTGAAGCAGGGCAAGATGTCTGTGGCAGAGTATGAACGTGAATTTGTAAGACTCAGCAAGTATGCCCAGGAATGTGTGTCCACCGAGGCCATTATGTGTAGAAGGTTTGAGGATGGGCTAAATGAGGACATTAAAGTGCTTGTAGGAATTTTGGAGTTGAATGAATTTGTAGTACTGGTTGACCGAGCTCTTAAAGCCGAAGAATTGAACAAAGAAAGAAGAAAAGCTGCTATTGAGGCTCGAAATGCCAGAAAAAGGCTGATAAGCAAGTCATTTCAATCTCAATCAAAGAGGTCCAAAGAGACAAAGCCTCGAATGACAGTTTCAACTGGGGATTCACACAGAGATCGTGGTAGAGCATATTTGGGGTCTAAAGCTCAAGCTACTTCGGTGGCAAGTGTGGGTAATGTGCGACCTAGAAAGCCCGAGTGTCAGCAATGTGGCAGGCAACATTATGGTGAGTGTTGGGGAAATGAGTGAGCTTGTTTCAGGTGCGATTCTCGTGAGCATTTTATTAGAGACTGTCCGGAGAAAGTTAAAGAAGAAAAATTTCAGAGTGCTAGACAGAATACCATCGCTGGTAGAGGTAGACCACCGAGAAATACTGGAGGTGGACTAGCAGTAAAACTACGATGAAAGATTCAGTGGCGAGATCAGAAGCTAGAGCACCTGCTAGAGCTTATGCTATACGTGCCCGAGAAGATGCATCATCTCCCGATGTCATTACTGGTACATTTTCTCTCTATGATACTATTGTTATTGCATTGATTGATCCCGGCTCCACTCATTCCTATATTTGCATGAATTTAGTATCTAATAAAAAGTTGCCTGTTGAGTTTACTGAGTTTACGATTAAAGTGTCGAACCCCTTAGGCCAATATGTGCTAGTTGACAAGGTTTGCAAGAATTGCCCATTAATGATTCAAGGTCACTGTTTTCCGGCTAATCTGATGCTGTTACCATTTGATGAGTTTGACGTTATCTTGGGAATGGACTGGTTGACATTATATGATGCCAAGGTAGATTGTAAACAAAAAACACTAGAGTTGAAATGTGAAAATGGAGAAATTCTGTGGGTTGAAACAGATGAATCAAATAAATTGCCTATGGTGATTTCGCACATGTCTGCACAGAAATACATGAGGAAAGGGTGTGAAGCTTATCTGGCTTATGTAATGGATACTGAGTTGCCTCAACTGAAGTTTGAATCAGTACCGATAGTCTGTGAGTTTTCAGATGTATTTCCAGAGGAATTGCCTGGGTTGCCTCCGAACAGAGAGATAGAGTTTGCATTGATTTGTTGCCGGGTACTGCACCGATCTCGATTACTCCATATAGAATGGCTTTGACTGAATTAAAAGAATTGAAGGCTCAGTTGCAAGAGTTAACAGATAAGGGATTTGTGAGACCGAGTTTCTCTCCCTGGGGTGCTTCTGTATTGTTCGTAAAGAAGAAGAATGGTTCAATGAGACTTTGCATTGATTACCGTCATCTTAGTAAGGTGACTATAAAGAACAAGTACCCATTGTCGAGGATTGATGATTTATTCGATCAGTTAAAGGGGGCCACAGTGTTTTCAAAGATCGATTTGAGGTCTAGTTACTACCAGTTGAGAGTTAAGGAGTCGAATGTGCCGAAAACCGCCTTTAGAACAAGGTATGGACATTATGAGTTTCTTGTGATGCCTTTCGGCTTAACAAATGCTCCAGCTATATTTATGGACTTAATGAACAGGATCTTTCGACCATATTTGGATAAGTTTATAGTAGTGCTTATAGATGACATTCTAATTTATTCTCGGGATGAGTCTAAACATGCCGAACACTTGAGAACCATATTGCAGATCTTGAGAGAAAAGAAATTGTTTGCTAAGTTTAGTAAAAGTGAGTTCTGCCTTCGTGAAGTCGGATTTTTGGGACATGTAGTCTCAGGTGATGGTATTCAGGTGGATCTAAATAAGATTTCTGCAATCGTTGATTGGAAACTGCCAAAGAATGTATCCGAGGTTAGAAGCTTTTTAGGCTTGGCCAGGTATTATAGACGTTTTGTTGAGGGATTTTCGATGATTGCCTCTCCTATGACTAAGTTGTTGCAAAAGAATGTTAAGTTTGAATGGACTGATAAATGTCAG
This sequence comes from Gossypium hirsutum, assembly GCF_007990345.1. NCBI lineage: Eukaryota > Viridiplantae > Streptophyta > Magnoliopsida > Malvales > Malvaceae > Gossypium > Gossypium hirsutum. The sequence continues at coordinate 50,542,780 of NC_053434.1, forward strand.
CAGAGTTTTGAAAAGTTGAAAGCACGATTGATTGAAGCACCAATTTTAGTACAGCCCGAGCCAGGAAAGGAGTTCGTAATTTATAGTGATGCATCATTGATAGGCCTTGGATGTGTGTTGATGCAAGAGGGTAAAGTTGTAGCTTATGCTTCGAGACAGCTAAAACTGCATGAGAAGAACTATCCGACACATGATTTGGAATTGGCCGCTATTGTCTTTGCCTTGAAGATTTGGCGACATTATTTGTATGGTGAAAAATGCCGAATTTTTATTGATCACAAAAGTTTGAAGTATTTGATGAATCAAAAGGATTTGATTCTGCGACAGTGGAGATAGCTTGAATTATTAAAGGATTATGAGCTAGTGATTGATTATCATCCAGGAAAAGCAAATGTAGTCGCTGACACCTTAAGCAGGAAATTTCTTTTTACTTTGAGAGCCATGAATATGGGGTTAGCATTGTCTGATGATGGGTCAATCTTAGCAGAGATGAGGGCTAAACCGTTATTTCTCCAGCTGATTTGTGATGCTCAAAAGAACGATAGTGAGTTGCGAACCAAGAGAACTCAATGCGAATCAGGTTACGACTCAGATTTTCGAGTTGGACCAGACGACTGTTTGATGTTTCGAGACAGGATTTGTGTACCGAAAAACGATGAATTGATTCAGAAAATATTACATGAGGCGCACAGTGGCTGTTTATCAGTTCACCCTGGTAGCACAAAAATGTATAATGATTTAAAGAAGTTGTATTGGTGGCCAGGTATGAAAAGAGACATTTCTGAATTTGTAACCAAGTGTTTGATCTGTCAACAAGTAAAAGTTGAACATCAAGTGGCTTCAGGACTACTTCAACCAGTAATGGTGCCTGAGTGGAAATGGGACAAGATTACCATGGATTTTGTAACCAGTTTGCCTTTGACTCCTAAAAAGAAGGATGCTGTCTGGGTAGTGGTTGATAGATTAACAAAGTCAGCCCACCTTATACCAGTACGTACCGATTACTCACTTGATAAATTAGCCGAATTATATATTGCTGAAATTGTGAGGTTGCACGGAGTACCTATGTCTATAATATCAGATAGAGATCTGAGATTTACCTCGAGATTTTGGAAAGAGTTACAAGAAGCTTTGGGTACAAAATTGAACTTTAGTACCGCGTTTCATCCATAAACAGATGGTCAGTCGGAAAGAGAAATCCAGGTACTCGAGGATATGCTTAGATGCTGTGTCGTAGGATTTGGAGGTAGTTGGGAGAAATATCTATCTTTGATTGAATTTGCCTACAATAACAGTTATCAGTCAAGTATACAAATGGCACCGTACGAAGCCTTGTATGGTCGTAAGTGTCGGACTCCTTTATATTGGACCGAACTTAGTGAGAAACAGATTCACGGAGTTGATCTAGTTAAAGAAACCGAAGAGAAAATAAAAGTAATTCGGGATTGCTTGAAAGCTGCTTCAGATCGACAAAAGTCATATCCAGATTTAAAAAGAAAAGAGATTGAATTTCAGGTGGGTGATAAAGTGTTCTTGAAGGTGTCACCATGGAAAAAGATTCTGAGATTTAGCCGAAAAGGCAAGTTGAGTCCGCGTTTTATTGGGCCGTACGAGATTACTGAGAGGATTGGACCAGTGGCATATCGGTTGGCCTTACCGGTAGAGTTAGAAAGAATTCATAATGTGTTTCATGTATCAATGTTGCGACGTTATCGTTCTGATCCTTCACTTGTGATTTCTCCACCAGAAATTGAGATTCGACCGGATATGACCTATGAGGAGGAACCAATAAAGATTTTGGCTCGAGAAATTAAACAGTTAAGAAATAAAAGTATAGCCTTAGTGAAAGTATTGTGGCACAGACATGGGATAGAAGAGGCTACGTGGGAACCTGAGGAAGCTATGAGGAAACAGTACCCAAATCTCTTTACCGGTAAGATTTTCGGGGACGAAAATCTCTAAAGGGGGGAGAATTGTGACAACCCGAATTAGGGCCTAATCGGAATAGTGGTTTCGTGACCACAAATCTGAGATAGAAATAATTGTTTTATAATTATTTTGGGGTTTATAATATGATTTCATGATTTCGTGAAAATTTCGTGATGAAATTCTATGCATTGAGCGCTTAAATTGAGATTAGGGACTAAACCGAATAAATTGTAAAACTCATGTTTTAGAAGTTTTTAGTATGAAATTGCTTTGGGATATTAACTGGGAGGACTTAAATAGCAATTTGACACATTCCTAAGTTATTGACAAAAGTTGGACATGGAGGGAATTTTTGGAAAGTTTAGTAGTAAAGGCATTTTGGTCATTTGTATATTAAATGAAATAAAATGGGAAAAATAAAACAAAATTGGTCATCATCTTCACTAGTTGCTGCCGAAATTTTCTATCCTCCATAGCTACGGTTTCTTCAATTTTCAAGCTTCATAGTAAGTGATTTCAAGCCCCGTTTTTAATGTTCTTCACATTTTTGAAATCCTCGTAGCTCGGTTTACTTATTTCTACCATTATTTCGAGTTAGGGTGTATGTTTAAAAATTTACCCATGAATTATAGGCATGTATTGTGTTGTTTGATGGTAGAATATGAATGTTTGAAGTTAGGAGAACGATCTTTTCTAAGCGATTTTTAACGAAAACGAGCAAAACGGCAAAATCGATAAAAATACCTATTGTTCATAACTATGTGTTAGAGTGAGAATTTGATGTTGCCATAGAAGAGAAAAATGATTAGTAGGTCATTAAACATAAGAATAAGGGATTGAAATTAAATTTCCGAGCCTTGGGGCAAAATCGTAATTTTGTAAAAGTTAGGGGGCAAAAATGTAATTTTTGTATGATGTGATTTTTGGATTAAAATAAATATTTTGAGTGTTAAATGAACTAAATATGTTGTTATAGATCAAGAAAAGCATGGAATCGACCTCGAACGGGGGAAGGAGAAAGTTTTGGACTAAATTGCAAAATTCCCATATTTTGCACCGAGGTAAGTTTGTATGTAAATAATACATTAATTTCATTTACATTCTTATATTTCAGCCTATTATATATATTAGATGATCTTGAAGTATAAATCGACTATTGGAAGAATGGAAATAAGTAATAGAGAGAGAGATCCCAGTTGAACATTCGGAAAGATCGAATAAAATAGAGGGGGCGTAGCTAGGTCACATGTATGGTGCCGAGTGCACATCATGTGTACAAGAAAGCTACGAGATACTATGTAGTAGCTAGGTCACATGTGTGATACGGGATGTATCCCATGTAGACAAGAGAGCTACATGAGAGATAAATATAGCTAGGTCACATGCGTGATTCCAAGTGAAGGACACCATGTAGACAAGAGAGCTACGAGACAAATCAGCTAGGTCGCATGAGTAGTACTAAGTGTTCACCATGTGTACAAGAGAGCCGAATTAAATGAAATATGATGGTGGGGCTGTGTGCTGAAACCATCAAGTATCGAGGATTAATCCGAATTGTTCAACGGGATGGCTTTGTGGTGACATTGTAGTCATGGGCCTATACTTGTGATGTATGAAATGTAGTGAAAATGATTTGTGATATATATATATATAAGTTAAAATGAGGTTTGTACAAAGAATGTGCGAAAGAGTAAAATTAGCATTAAAACTGTTTTGGACAGTATCAGTGACGTGATTTTTAAAAATCACCAAAAATAGGAGGAATTTAATTAGAGGCTGAATGAGATGTGAAATTAAAGATTAATGAGTCTATTTTCATATAAAAGAAACAGAGTAAGCAAAGGAATTCTATATTTTGAGATATTTACAATTGTGTGTGACTTGCTCAGAATGCCTATGTGATCCCCTACACCAAATTTGTAAAATCATTAAAAATCCTTATTGAGTCTATTTTTAAATGAAATACGTTTCATGGTTATTTGAATTGTGTACTGAGAAAAATTCAATTCGTAGTGAACAGAGGTCAGATTAGTTGAGCTGTGTAACAGGGGAAACTTTAACTAATAAACTATACTAATTTTCTGAACCAAAAATTCTAGAAAAAAATTAGTAAGAATTTTTATGAGTCTAGATTCAGGGAAAGTTTACGGATTTGAATTTCAAGTTTCGTAACTCGAGTTATGATTTATTTAGTGATCATGACGCAGGAGGGACAGCTTGATCAAACCGGAATAAATAGTAAAAATTTTAAAATATGATATAATTGAGTTATGTTGTAAACATATTAGATTCCTTATCTGTTATTTATATACTTACTTACTAAGCTATAAGCTTACTTTCTTTTCTCTCCTTTGTTCTTATAGTGTCATCCAGCTAGCATAGGAGTTAGAGATCGTTGAAGATCCGCCCGCACTATCAATACTCTTGGTATCTGAACTCAACATTTTGAAATATGGCATGTATAGCAGACTTAGTTATTTTGTTACGTGTCATAATTGTCTAGGTTTAAAATACTACTTATAGTATCAAACTAATCATTTTGTACGAAGCCTTTGAAATTGATTTGTATTGTTAATGGCATATGTTATCATGATTCATGATCAAATTGCACGCAATATTTTTGTTGGGTTTTATTTAATAGTATATACTATAATTTGTTAATACCTCGTACTCTGTTCCGGCGACAGATACGGGTAAGGGGTGTTACATTGAATTAGTAAACTATCGGGCTGTATAAAATGATAGAGAACTTAAGGCCGTGATGATCGAGCTGGCTATGCCATTTGAATCCGAGAGGATTCAAGTATAATGTGTATATATGTTCTATGATGGTATGAATTCGGTCCTTATGTACATGAATTCTCTGATAGAAATCAAGATTCGGTTGATGTGTCGTATCATAAAGAATTACTCATGATTTTGGTGTGAGAAACTAAAGAGCTAAGAGTTAAGCATAGCCTGAGTAAAAGTTCTTTAGCAATGATTATGAGATAGTGGAGTTTATGTGAAAACCAAACCAGTCTTCTGGTAAGCTTTTCAGGGACGAAAATCCCTAAAGGGGGGAAAGTTGTAACATCCTGAATTAGGGCCTAGTCAGAGAAATGGTTTCGAGACCAAAAATCTGAAATAGAAATACTTATTTTATGATTGTTATAAGGTTTATGATATGCGTATATGATTGTGTGAAAATTTCATGAAGAAATTCTATGTGAAAAGTGTTTAAATTGACTTTAAGGACTAAATTGAATAAATTGTAAAACTTGAGTTCTAGAAGCTTTTAACATGAAATTGAATTAGATCATTAATTAGAGGTCCTTAAATAGTAATTTGACCAAGTTCTAAAAATTTGGACAAAAATAGACATGCATGGTAAAAATTCCAAAGAAAAGCTTTAGGGGTAATTTTGTCATTTAGTGATTAATAGACTAAAAGGGAAAATAAAAGCCAAATTGTGTCCATCTTCTTCACATGGCCATGTGAACCTAAGGAGACACCATGGCTAGAGTTTTCAAGCTTGCAAGCTCAATAGTAAGTGTTTCCAAGCCCCGTTTTTAATGTTCTATGCATTTTTGAAGTCCTCGGAACATGATCTACTCGTTTCTACCCATATTTTGAGCTAGGTTCATGTTTAAAAATTTACCCATGCATGAAATGTTAGTATTTTGAATATTTATGGAAGAATATGAAAGATTGATGGAAGAATATGAAAGATTGAAGTGTGTTTAACAACTTTCACAAAGTGATTTTCCATGAAAACTCCTAAAAAGGACTAAAATGTAAAAGTTGTAAAATGGGTAGTAGAATTGTGAAATAAAAGAGAAATGTGGATTGCCATAGGAGTAGTAAAGGTTGTCTAGGCTTAAAGTGCAAGAAAAATGAACACATTTGATTTTACGAGCCTAGGGACCAAAGTGTAAATATGTGAAAGTATAGGGGTAAAAATGCAAATTTGTAAAAGTATGATTCTTGGACCAATTTGAATATTGTGAGCCCTATATAAGTTATATTTGGAATGTTAGATCAAGAAAACTGAGATTCGAGCTTAAATCGAGAAAGTACGAGATTATGGACTAAAATAGAATAAATAGTCGTGCTCGGATTCGAGGTAAGTTCGTATGGTAATAATAATGAAATGTTATACTTGGATTGTAATGCTATATTATTATTACATGAATTGGATGATTTGTCATACGGATGTACTCGATGATGATTCGACAAGTACGTTCCAACGATAATGTTTTCGTTGTTTGTGATTGAAACCTAAGTTGGTATGTTAATTCGTCTGTGTTGTATTATACGTTTATGATATTAGGTATGTGATGGTAGTTTGCCCCATGAAATATTCGATCGTTCAAATGTTGATAATGAGTTATGTGACGGTATGTCATATTCTAATGCTTAATATCATGTGAATTTAAAATGCCTCATTATTATCATGAGTAAGTGATTGGTACTATGACCATTGGGAATGATATTGCAAGCAAGCTCGGCAATGAGGCAGTAGTAAGGAAAATCCCGGTTGAACCTTAAGAATAGTTAGGATTCGAATATCATGACACCATGGTTAATGTGAGCCAATGTGAGACCATGTCTGGGACATGGCATCGGCGTTGATATGTGTGGCAGTGTAAGACCATGTCTAGGACATAGTATTGGCGTTGATATGTGTGCCAGTGTAAGACCATGTCTGGGAAATGGCATCGGTGATGATATGTGTGCTAGTGTAAGACCATGTCTAGGATATGGTCTCAGCACTGATATGAGACTTCGTATAAGACATATCCAGGATATGGCATCAGTATGTGGATCCATGTAAGACCATGTTGGGACATGGCTTTGGCATTCCATTTGGTGCATAATGATTCCAAATGTCCTGTAGTATTCCAAATGGTTCAATGGGTAGTTCAGTGGATAAGTCGATGTGGATCCAATGAGAATGACAAATGTGAGAAAATAAGTGTGCTTATAATGAGACGGTACAAGTTATGTACCCAAAACTTAAGAGCACTTGGCTCGGTGTGTGAGATGTAACGGAATGCAAATGAATGATTGATATGACTTCTAGGATGATCTTGCAATTGTAAATTTCTATTCATGATGAATACATGAGTGACGAATTTGATTGATGATTATGGGAAGAGCTTGTGAGCCAAATTGACTTGAAACTCGATATGTTAATCTTTAAGAGTTTGGTCGATTATATGATGTTAGTTTATATGATTTGAAAATTATGAATACACACTATTGATTTGCACCTTTAGCATGTATGCTGAAATGTTTAGCCAAGAGTTGAGATGTGTTAATATGGAAAGAATAAGAATGATTGACTAATGTCATGGCATAGTAATGTACGAATATAGTTTGAAAGGGATGAGCATTAAAATCGATGAATTTGTAATTGTGGGATTGTATAAATGAAATTGGTAAATGCTTGTTATTTTTATACGAGCTTACTAAGCGTAAAGCTTACTCCCGCCTTTCTATTCCTTTTAGTATTGTCCGGTCAGCTCGGAGTTGGAGATCGTCGGAGGCAGCATCACACTATCAAGCTATAAATAGTGGGTATTGATATATTTTAAGCATTTCCGAGTGAGTGGCATGTATAGGGAATTAGTTATTATGATATGTGTTCTTATGATTTTGTCAATTGTATTGGCTCATATTGATTTATATACGTATGGCAATGTGATGTGGCTCATAATGATTATGGTTTGTAAGTTTATCTATCTATGCTATGTGTTACTATTTTTTGGGATGTGATGTGATTGTGCTTGTTACCATGAATGATTAGTGCTAAGACACATGTGCATGATGAATGCTCTATGACCAATAAAAATGGTCATACCAAGGGGTAATTATGTGTTCTGGTGATAAGATAATAAGATGCCTTAAACAAGAATGCTTGATGAATAAGTTGAGATTAATTAATCAGTTTATAAACATAGTCTAAAGGTAAAAGTAGTCATCAAAATGACAAGGTTAACTGAATATGAATTGGTGTGTTTAGATGTGACATAAAATGAGCATATGGAACACATGGGTGATGGCATGTAAATGTAAAATTATGCTTTAATTGATGATGTTTATTCATTATATTGATGCCATGTTGTGTACCTTGAATGTGTATAAACATGGCTGGGATCAAGAGTAGAAAAAAGGCTTGGAAAATAGCCTAAGTGCTGGTCACACGGGCAGAGACACGGCCATGCGTCTCAGCCATGTGGAGGACACGGTCGTGTGTCTTATGGGCATGTGTCCAGGGCGTGTGGTTTGGCCGTGTCGTTCAATTATTTTGCTGACGTCATAGTTAGAGAGTTACACGACCTGAAGACATGGGAATGTCAAGGGCACACGAGCATGTCCATGTGTCCAAACGGGCGCGTAACCTTGTTTCATATAAAAATTTTCTAAGGTTTCCTAAAACTTTCCAAAGTTCCCAATTTAGTCCCAAACCATTTGTATGTTTTGGGCCTCGAAGGCTCTTGTAAGGGACATTACGCATATGTTTGAATGATTTTGATATGAATGAAATTTTATAGTCTCGATTGTACATGTTGAGTATGATTAAGTAGGTAATGCCTTATACCCTGTTCCAGCATTGGGCACGGGTAAGGTGTAGCACCTTTTACCCGTACCTGAGACAGGGACCAGATATGAGGCATTACAGAAGATAAATAGGGTATTTCTAAAAAATACGGGTCATAAAATTTCATTCCAAATTAAAATCGACCAAACAAAATCATTTTCTTCTTATCATGGACCTACGAGGTCCAAAATATACATTAGAAGTAACCCAAAACTAAACCGAGAACTTAAGAAATTTCTAAGAGAGTTTCTAGGTTTAAGCCTTACACGTCTGTTTGGAGGCAATGCACACGCCCATGTCCCTTACCCGTATGGAATTAACTATATTTATTTTTTTATTTTGAACCTACAGTTGTTTTCACACGGTCAAGCACATGGCCGTGTCCCTGGCCTGTGTCCCTCACACGGCCTAGACACGCCTGTGTCATCGCCTGTATCCAAAAACCTGAACATTCTATTTGTGATGTCATCATTCATTTAGGGGCACACGCCCGTGCGCTAGGCCGTGTCCGCCACACGGGTCAGACACACTGCCATGTCTCTGCCCGTGTGTTTACTACCATGCATACTGACTTATAAATTTTAGTTGTAGGGGACACATGACCATTCAACACGCCTATGCGGCAGACCGTGTGTCACACACAGTCTAGACACACGCCCGTGTGTCTACCCGTGTGGACTATTTAAAGGCTATTTTCCAAGCCAATAGTCACCCATAGTCACTCATATGTTCAAACATACTTTATAACATGCAACATGACATATTTGTGCACTCAACCATTCCAAACCATGGCACTCTCACATCTTCATAATGTCATTTTATTGCACACTCATTTGCTACACCATTTAGAGGCATTCCACACCAATTTTGTGCATTGTTAAACTTGTTGCCATAACTTCAATTTGTGTATTCATGCACATAGTCATTTTAAGATATTAGGTCATCCCTTATCCTTTAGCATCAGATTTATACTTTACCACATATTCATCGATCAACCACACATCACACCATTATCGTGCATTCACCAAGCAATAACATGTCCTACCATCAAAACACTAGCACATGCATGCATAGGTAATTAGATTACAACCCAAATTATCAAGTATAAGCCAGATCACATGGCTATTACAAAATGAATCATCATTATCATAGGCCTTCACAATTTGGCCAAATAGCATGACACATATCACAAAATGACCAAGTTTCCTATACATGCTATATTCAAAATAATAATTTCAATATACCCGATAGTCTTTTGATAGTGTGATCGAGTACTCCGACAGCTTCCGATCTCCGAGCTAGCTTGGCGAAACTACAAAGGATGGAAAAAGATAGGGGAGTAAGCATTAAAGCTTAGTAAGTCCACATGAAAATAATATGCAATAGTGGTAAATAGTTAACATGCAAAAACATGATAATATATACATAAAGATTATTCTTTCATTCAAACCTCTTTGCTTACTCATCATATGCACATATATATACTTGCTCATCATAAACCGATCTTTATTAAGGCATTACTTATAGGTTTAGCATACATACCTCTACTCATCGTAAGTATCCATAACCATAGCTCTTTCATATGTCCTTCTTGAGACTTTCATTTCATTATTTACAATACCCGTTGAACATTCAAAATACTATTGGATACATAGAAGTGCCTCATATACAAACGTAGTCGAAGCTACCACATAACATGTAACACATCCATAATGAACTCAGACCTCTCAACGAGCTCGGATGCCACATATCTCACGAACCCGGACCACTCAACGACTTCAGACTCCTTAGTTCCTAGTGACATGTCACTTGTATCCTAAACTATTCCTAAGGTTCAAACGGGATTTTTCCTCACTTGCATATAGTATCTCCATCATACTTGCTCGTAACGTTGTAAATCACGACCATAATAACATTCATACTTTCATAAAATCAATAAGCATATAACTCATAATTACAATAAAATATTTATCACATTATATTAAAGCATTTAAAACATACTACCATACCACATTATTTGCATATGTACTTACCTTGGTACAAAACGGTGGTAATCGAGCCTAGTCGTCATATACTTTATTCTTTTCCCCGATCGAGTCCCGATTCACGTTTTTCTTTATCTATAATGTCAAATTTAACTTATTTATTATTCGCATTACTCAAACGGGTCCATAAATCATGCTTTCATAAATTTACATTTTGACCCTTAAACTTTCACAGATTTACGATTTAGCCCTTGGGTTCGTAAAATGAAATGAATGCATTTTCTTGATTATCAAAGCTTGGTTGAACCTTTCCTATGCTCATATCAGCCCATATTTTCTCTTATTTCACATTATTATTACTCACTTTTTACAAACAAGTCCATTTAGGTGTTTTAACTAAAAATCACCTAATAAAATATGTTCATCATGCATCAAACATTCATATTCCTCCATTAATCATCAAAATACAAGCATGTCATGCATGGGTCAATTTTCATACATGAACCCTACCTCAAAATATAGTTAGAAATGGGTAGACCATGTGACCGGGACTTCAAAAATATAAAGAACATTAAAAACGGGGCTAGGAAACACTTACTATTGAGCTTGGAAATGTTGAACAAAACCCTAGCTATGGTGTTTTGTGATTTTCGGTAGCCACTGAGAAAGATGGACACATTTTTTGTTTGATTTTCTCTTCTTATTCTTTTAATTACCTAATGACCAAAATGCCCTTCGGGTTTCTCTTTCCAATTTTTCCTATGCATGTCCATTTTTGTCCAAAATTATAAAAATTGGTTAAATTGCTAATTGTGACCCCCTATTTCATAATCTAAAGCAATTTCATGCTAAAATCTTCTAGAATGCAAGTTTTGCACTTTGTTCAATTTGGTCCCTAAAATGCAATTGAACATTTTATGCTTAGAATTTCTTCATGAAACTTTCACACAAGCATGTATTCATAACATAAACCTGATAAGAATCATATAATAATTATTTCTATCTTGAATTTGTGGTCTCGAAACTACTCTTCTAACTAGGCCCTATTTCGGGATGTTACATAAGGGGTGTTAGAACACTTGTGTCCAAAGCTATTTTATTCACAAAGTGGCCATCACATAGTACCACACTTGTGTCCAAAGCTATTTTATTCCTAAGATTCAATCGGGAAATTTCTCACTTAGCTCAATGCCGTGGACTTATTTCACTTAGATGCCATGGACTTTTTTCACTTAGCACATTGCCATGGAGTTATTTCACTTAGATGCCATGGTCTTATTTCTCTTAGAAAAATGTCGTATCCTAAATATGGTCTTACATGCGAATCACTTATTTCACTTAGCGCATTGCCATGGTCTAACCATGGTCCTTTACCATCAATTCATATTTTGTTACGCAACGATCGTGATCGATCCTGCGCTTTTTACTCAATTCAAATGTTTACTTTAATTGCCACAATTTAATCAAATATATAATAATATTGAATAATTCACACAAATCAATAACGTCTATTAACATACGAAATTACATTGACCTAAAATGGCGAAAAGGACCAAATTATGGAAAATTTATTATACTATTCAAATCAGTCCAAAAATCATATTATGGAAAAATTACATTTTTTCCTATAAAGTTTCAAATATTTATAAATTTGCCCCAAGGCTCGTAAAATGAAATGTATTAATTTTTCTCAATACCCAAGCCTAGCCGATTCTTATTCCCTCTTATAAAAGCCCACATTTTCACTAAATCATATTTCCTACACATATTTTACAACTTTTACAAATAGGTCCTTTTATGAAATTTAATCAAAAATCAATTAGTAATAGTTGTTTATCACACTCTAAACTTTCATATTCTTCCAAAAAACATCAAAACACATGTATGTCATCCATGGGTAAATTTTAAACACAAACCCTAGCTCAAAATAATGGTAGAAATAGCTAAATCGAGTTACGAGGATCTCAAAAATGTAAAAATCATTAAAAACGGGGCTAGAACAGACTTACAATCGAGATTAGATGCTTGAAAAACCCTAGCCATGGTCTCCCCTTGTGAAATTTGGCCATGGGGTTGAAGATGGACAAAAATTGGCTTTTAATTTTGTTTTTAATTCATTTTAATTACTAAATGACCAAAATGCCCCTACCTTAAAAATATTCTATTTCACCTATTTCATGTCCATTTTTGTCCAACAAATTAACCAATGGTCTAATTACCATTTAAGGACCTCCAATTTAAAGTTTGATAATAATTGGACACCTCTGACATGTAGAACTCAACTTTTTCACTTTTTACAATTTAGTCCTTTTGACTAAATTGAGTGCCCAAACGTCAAAATTTTTGAATGAAATCATTCCGTGAAACCTAGACCATAAAAATATAATAGAAATAATTTTTTTTCCTCATCGAATTTGTGGTCCCAAAGCCACTGTTCCGACTAAGCCTAAAATCGAGCTGTTATAGAGAGACACGCCCGTGTAGACAAAAATAAGCTATTTGCAAAGCCATTTTTGCCACCCTATTTTCACATACATGCACAAGCATAAAATTTCATCAGTTCATAACTCAATAAGAAGCCATTCCATTACATTTTATACATATATGACACCAATTCAACATAGTATTCAAATACTTAATTAACATAATGCATTTTCCAATGATATGCCAACCACATATCAAGATAACATTTTCTTAATTCCATTCCATCTACTACTTATCAAACATACCATAATTAATACAACCACAACATTATACCAAATTTAGCCAAATCACATGGCTTAGACTTAGACCACAAAATGTACCAAAAATTCATTATCTCAAGTAATCATACTTATCATCTTTAATACTAGCCTATACATGCCATATTTACATATATCCACAAATTCAAAAGTACCAGTCGGCAACTAGATAGTGTGATGCGTAATCCGACTTGTCTGAAACGAGCAAGCTATCAACCACTATAAAACATGGAAAAAGAAACAGAGTAAGCTTTATAGCATAGTAAGCCCGTATAATTCAGAATTAAACTTACCATTTATACAATTAAGGCAATAAATAAGGTATACTCAATTCAATTTCCAAATGCCTAAACACAAACATTCATCAAAAAGTTAGCCATATAAGTACATGTAACCATCCATTCTTTCAATTCAATACTCAATATATTGCATTATACCAAATTTATTTATCATATACGGCATTAGTAACATTTCATTCTCCATTATATAAACAATAATCCATTCGCAAACAGTAGCTCATCCATATAAACAATACTTCATCCATATAAACAGTATTTATGCACATTGAACCTATTAGATTATCGAGGGATACTCAAGTGATATACATTACGTATAAATCAGTAATCTATCAATTCATGATCATTTCTACTCTTTCGAGCTATGATTAGTAATATCCTCCTGAGCTGATGAACAGTAAGCTCTATTGAGCTGAAACGGTAAGCTCCAACGAGCTGAAAACAGTAAGCTCTTACGAGTTGATATATCGGTAAGCTCGTATGAGCTGCAGTGAGTCTGCAACACATGCAGGATCTTAACCAAAATAGTAACTTGGTGACATGTCAGTCGTATCCTACGAATTCTTATGGTTCAAGTGGGGCTCGGTAACAAATAAACTATATCGATAAGGCATTCACAATCCAAATATATCAACTACTCAATTATACACATTCATTAAAATTATTTCAAGTATTTAAAAGTTTGTTTCTAATTATACGAACTTACCTCGTATCGCTTGAATAACAACTATCGGCTATTCATCAATCTTTCCTTTTCCCTGATCTAAACTCGATCTCAGCTTATCTTGATCTATATATTATCAAAATCAGCTTATTTAATCAACTATTTATTCAATTTGTTCCAAAATACATATTAGGGATATTTTACACATTTGCCCCTAAACTTTCACATTTTTATGATTTAGTCCTTATCACATAAAATTGCAAATTCACGCAATTTTGTACCAGCCCATGCTTAGCCGAATTTACTATATATTACTAGCAGCTCATATTTACAATTTATTCACACTTCTAACCACATAATTTTACATTTTCTCAGTTTAACCCCTTTTTGACATTTTTGTTAAAAATCACTTTACAAAACTAGTTTAACTATCAACAAATATTCAAAATCCATCATCAACCATCAAATTACTCAAGCTTTCAACAATGGTAATATGTTAAATCTTTAACCATTTTGAAATCTAAGGTACGGCCTAGCTAGAATACAAAGCAACGGTTACAAACACATAGAAATCACGAAAAATCAAGCAAAAATCTTACCTTAATCAAGGATCTAAATGGCTGAATTATCAAACTTGTTTAATGGCTTTCTCAAGCCCTAATTTCAGCAAGAAGATGATGATAATGAATCAAAATTGATTATGTTTATTATTATTAACATTATTTACCAATTTACCAAATTAAACTTTACAATTATTATAACTTACACCATTTTCCATGCTATCATCATCCACTAACCCATAAATGGCCTATTTACCACTTAAGGACCTTTACTTTAATTTTCTATAGCTATTTGAAACTTTTAGCTAATATAACACAAGTTTTATGCTTTTTGCGATTTAGTCCTTTTTACCAAATTAAGCATTCAAACAGTAAAATTTCTTTACGAAACTTTCACACAATAATTCTATCATACTGTAGACCTTATTAAAATAATAAAATAAATATTTTGACATCAGATTTATGGTCTGGAAATCACTTTTCTGATTTGACTAAAAAACGGGCTGTTACAATCTCCCCTTTAGGGATTTTCATCCCCGAAAATTTTACCAGTGACTAGGTTAAGCTATTATTTTTACATAACTTCACCGAGTTTCCACGTAGCTTCCTCAATACCATGTTTATGCCAAAGAACCTTCACTAGGGCTATGCGTTTATTTTTTAAATCTTTGATTTCATGAGCTAAAATCCTGATCGGTTCTTCGCTATACGTCAAATCAGTCTGTATCTCAACATCTACTAGAGAAATCACATGTGAAGGATCGGATCTATATCGACGTAGCATAGAAATGTGAAAGGCATTATGAATTTTTCAAGTTCTGACGGTAAAGTTAGTCGATACACTACAAGCCCTATTCTCTCAATGATCTCATACGGTCCGATAAATCACAGATTCATCTTTCCTTTACGGTTGAATTGAATAACCTTTTTCCATGGCGACACCTTTAGAATCACTCAGTCCTGGTAACAACCCGATTTAGGGCCTAGTCAGAATAGTAGTCTCAGGACCACAAATTCAAAGTTAGAAAATTATATTTATTATTTTTATGAGGTTATGGTACAATTATATAACTGCATGTAAATTTTTGTAAGTTAATTTTAGCGATTTCTAGTCTAATTTCGAAAAATGACTAAATCGCATAAAAGGAAAAAGTTACATTTTAGTACCCAAATGTGTTAAATAGCTAGAGAATCAAAATTGAGGGCTTTTAAAGGGAAATTTCACTCTTTTTAATAGTGTTAGCCGGCCATGGAGTGAGGGGAGACAAAATTGTCCAAGTTAGGTGAAGCTTAGGTCACCAATTTTGACTAGTTTCATTTTTAATAAAAAAAAAGAAAAAGAAGGAAAGAGCTATCATTATTTCTCCCTTATTAGCCAAAAATATCAGCAAATATTTGGGGTTTAAGAGCTTGAAATTTCAGCAACTTGAAGCACTCATAAGTAAGTGATTTTGATAGTTTCTCTTAATGTTTTTTTTTGCATTTTTGAGACCCTTGAAGCATAAGCTTTCAAATGAGGCTGATATCTTACAAAATAGTCAAGAGTTTAGGATTTTTACATGGATGTATTTGTTATATATGCTGAGTTTTTATAGAAGAATATGAGTCCTATTTGTGTTATAAACAACTTTTGTGAAAGGTGTTAGCATGAAAACACCTAAAGGGACTATTTTGTATAAGTTGCAAAATAGGTGGTTAGTGTGTAGAATAGTGAGAATTTGGGATTTCTTTAGCAGTAGAAAGAGTTTAGCTAGGCTTGAAATGCGAAGAAATTCGATAAATTGATATTGTATGTAAATAATACAACTACACTGTTAATACTTGCATTCATATTTTCATTGAATTGATATTGTATGAGTTTTTAAGTTATAAATTGAGAATGCCTTGTAATATTTGAGATAGTAGAAATATCCCGTTGAAACCTTAGGATATGAACTGGATATTCGTGCCAAGACATTGGGTGATTTGTGCGCCAGTGTAAGACCATGTTTGGGACATGGCATTGACATCCAGACGAGGGCTAGTGTAAGATATGTCTGGGACATGCATCAGCCATATTATGTTAGCCAGTGTAAGACCATGTCTGGGACATGGCATCGGCACAGAGATGAGTGCCAGAGTAAGACATGTCTGGGACATGCATCGACCTCGACAGAGATAGCCAGTGTAAGACGTGTCTGGGACACGCATCGACCAAGAGTTGTGCTAGTGTAAGATATGTCTGGGACATGCATCAGCATGCATATATGAGAGCCAGTGTAAGACCATGTTTAGGACACGGCATCGATAATTTATCCCATGTTGAAGGTTCATAGAATATCCAGTAGTATTCCAAATGGTTCAATGGTGAAAGTTATAGTTCAATTTTGATAAAAAGAAAAGATGATCATATTGTGAGTGTTACAAATACCTATATAATAAGCATGAGTAACAAGCTTAATTTAGAAAATGAGATTCGAGTAGATGATAATGAGTAAGTTAAGTTATGTTTACTTTTGAGCTATAAGCAGGATGGCAAACATGAGATTGTTGTTGTATATTTATTTATATGCAACTTACTAAGCTTTATGCTTACTCTTTTTTTCTTTTCCTCTTCTTTCAGTATCGCCAGGCTAACTTAAGGGTCCCGTAAAGTCAGAGATATCGATCACACTATCAACCGTAACACTCAGTATAGTTTGATTTATATTTTTGAAGGTGGCATGTATAGGGCTAGACTAGGATGTTGTATTAAGAGAATTATTCATGTATTTTTGGCTTAAGACAAAGGCCCTTCACTTTGTATCAAGCCTGGAATAATGGCTATTATTCATTTTGATGAATGCATATAATGTTCTTTCTATGGACGAATTGGGTTCCATTGGGATGAAATTTGTATATTAACATGATCTTGTGTAGGTTGTGCGAAATGGGTGACAAAATGGCTTGGGAAATAGCCTAGTTTGTCCACATAGGTAAGACACACGGGCATGTGTCTAGGCCATGTGTGACACACGGCTCACGCCCATGGGTGTGTGTTATGGTCGTACATCCCCTGGACTTAAAACTTTAAAGTCATTTTAGTACACAGGCAGGCCACACGGTCGTGTGCCCAGGCCGTGTCATAAAGTCAGTATGCATGCTAGTAGTGCACGAACAAGAGGCACGACCATGTGTCTTGATCGTGGGAAGGACACAGTTATAGGACACAGGCTTGTTCTTGGACCGTGTGGTTTTGACAGAATGCCCGGGTCTTTAGACACGGTTTTGGGACATGGGCATGTCCCTAGCACACGTTCGTGTGTTCTATACCCAAACGGGCATGTGGATCCTTAATGCATGAAATTTTCTAAATTTTTCATGAGTTCTCGGTTGGGTTCCGAACCACCCCGGATGTATGTTTTGGGCCTCGTAGGCCCGTATATGAGACAAATTGCTTGTGAAAAGAGAAGTTTTTAAATTGTTTGAGATTTCACGGCCCAGTTTTATACAATTAGTTGAGTTTAAGTCAGGTAGCACTACGAACCCTATCCTAGCGCTAGATACAGACGAGGGGTGTTACATTTGGTGGTATCAGAGCATGGTTTAATTGATTCTAAGACTAAACTAGCCAGAGTACGAGTCTAGTTATACAAGCCATGTATATACATATTGATAGTGTGACGATTCCTAACGATTATAAATTGTGTTTTTCTTACATAGTAAATGGATCCTGATAGAACCACGGCAGATGACGTGGAAAGTAATGCACCGGATCCCACAGAAGGGACCATGCCGGTAGAGAGTGAGCCCGTAAATATGGGCCAAGGTGGAGGCACTAGGGAAGCCTACCTCCAAATGATGGATGCATGGTATACGGAGTTTGTTCGTGTGAACCCGAACACTTCACCTCCCCCACCTCCCCTACTTCCCCCGATTTCTCAGTATGCCCTGATGGCTCCACAGGGTGTGGACATGTTTAGACTAGAGAAGCCTCTGGTAGACAAGATCCCGAAGTAGGGAGCCGAGGAATTTTGGGCTAATGTAGATGATAAGCCGGAGAGAGAGGAGTTTTGGCTAGAAAATACTGTGAGGGTATTCAATAAACTGTTATGCACACCTGAAGAGTGCGTAAAGTGTGTCGTTCACTTTTACGAGACTCGGCTTATCAGTGGTGGAATACTCTCGTGTCTGTGGCATAGAAAGAAAGAGTAACTTGGGAATTCTTCTAAGGAGAGTTTCGGAAGAAGTACATTAGCCAGAGGTTGATGGACCAGAAAAGGAAGGAATTTTTAGAGTTGAAGTAAGGTAACAAGACTATGATAGAATTTGAGTGTGAGTTTGTGAAGCTCAGCAAATATGCACGAGAATGCGTACCCACTGAAGCTATTATGTGTAAAAGGTTTGAGGATGGCCTCAATGAAGACATTCGAGTGTTTGTGGGCATCCTAGAGTTAATAGAATTTGCGGTGCTCGTTGAGAGAGCATGTAAAGCAGAAGAGCTGGTGAAGGAGAGGAGGAAGGCAACCATCAAGTCACGAGATTTAAAAAGAAGAAAGATGGGGAAGACGCATCATTCCTCCTCCAAGAGGTCTAAAGAAATTAATACCTAATCGAACACTTCAGTGGGATTTTCACGGGGGAATAAGAATCAACAGAACATGGCATCTAAAGCCCAAACTACTTCAGTTGCAAGTGTCGGTAGTGCTCGCCCAAATAGGTCGGAGTGTTCACAATATGGAATATGTCACTTAGGTGAATGCCGAGTAAACGAGAGGAGCTGTTTCAAGTGTGGGTCACTTGACCACTTTATCCGCGAATGTCTTGAGATAGATGAGAGAGGGAGAAAATAAGATGTGAAAGCAAGCACTGCTCCCTTGAGGGGTAGGCCTCAAAGGAACTCCGGGAGTGGGACTAGTAGTAGAGGTGCATCGAAAGATGCTACGGTGAGGTCTGAAGGCAAAGTGCCAGCAAGGACCTATGCTATATGAGCCCGAAAAGAGGCAGAGTTTCCAGACGTGATCACGGGTACCTTTTCCATTCATGATATAACTGTTGTCGCTTTAATTGACCTAGGATCTACCCACTCTTACATATGTATGGAATTAATACCTCGTATAAACATGCTAGTAGAGTCCACTAAGTTTGTAATAAAAGTTTCTAACCCATTAGGCAAACATGCATTAGTGAACCAAGTATGTACAAATTGTCCTTTGATGATTAGAGGTCACTATTTTCTGTCCAACCTGATGTTATTTCCGTTTAATGAATTCGAATGTAATTCCTGGGATGGATTGGTTGACCTCCCATGGCGTTGTAGTAGACTGTGGGAGAAAAGTATTTCAGTTAAGATGTGAGAACAGAAATTTTCTTCGAGTTGGGCTAGATAAGTCAGATAACTTGTCTGTAGTAATATCATCTTTGGTAGTCGAAAGATATTTGAGAAAAGGTTATGAAGCTTATCTAGCTTTTGTGCTGAATACCCAAGTGTCCGTGTCGAAGATTGAGTCAGTACCAGTGGTTTGTGAGTTTGTAGATGTCTTTCTGAAATAGTTACCAGGGTTACCCCCAGAGAGAGAGGTTGAGTTTGGTGTCGAGTTGGCTTTTGGTACGACACCAATCTCGATTGCACCTTATAGAATGGCCCCCATCGAGTTAAAGGAGTTGAAGGTACAGTTGCAAGAATTAACAGATAAAGGTTTTGCTAGACCGAGTTACTCACCATAGGGTGCTCTAGTGCTTTTTGTGAAAAAGAAGGATGGGTCAATGAGGTTATGTATCGACTATAGACAACTTAACAAAGTAATAGTAAAGAAAAAGTATCCATTTCCAAGGATTGATGATCTCTTTGATAAACTAAGAGGAGCCACTGTATTTTCTAAAATAGATTTAAGGTCAGGTTACTACCAGTTAAGAGTCAAGGAATAAGATGTGCCGAAGACTGCTTTTCAGATGATATATGGGCATTACGAGTTTCTTATTATGCCTTTTGGATTGAAAAGTGCCCCAGCGGTATTTATGGACTTGATGAGCCGCATCTTCCCACCGTATTTGGATAGGTTTGTTGTCGTTTTTATTGATGACATCTTGGTTTATTCGTGTAACGAGAATGAGCACGCGGAGCATTTGAGAACTGTGTTACATATCTTGAGGGATAAGTAACTTTATGCCAAGTTTAGTAAGAGTGAGTTTCTGTAACGCCCCGTACCCGAGACCGTTGCCGGAGTCGAACACGAGGTGTTAACGGACTTAATTCATTTACTTACACAGTTCATTTTTAAATTTCCAGACAAGCTAGTTAACAGCATCATAGTCACTTTAAAAATCATATCTCGAGTTCCGAAGCTCGAAAACCGATTCCATAAATTTTTCCTAAAACTAGACTCATACATCTATCTTCAAATTGTTTTCTAGAATTTTTGGTACAGCCAATTAGTACAGTTTATTAGTTAAAGTCTCCCCTGTTTCAGGGTTTGACTACTCTGACCTTCATGCATTACGACTTAGATATCTCTATGTACGGGGCTTCAATACTTATGCCGTTTGTTTCTAAAAAACTAGACTCGAAAAGGAATCTGTAAATATAGAGCATGACTTCTACTTATCTCTGATTAATTTATAGTGAATTTCCAAATTCAGAACAGGGGATCCAGAAATCGCTCTGTCCCTGTTTCAGAAAACTTAAACATCTCATAAAATACGGCTCATATGATTGTTTCGTTACTTTCATATGAAAGCAGATTCATCAAGGTTCGATTAACTAATTTATTCACTATTTAATTCCATTCCTACTATTTTTAACGATTTTTCAAATCCACATCACTGCTGCTGTTAGCATCTTTTTTTTAAGGTAACTTTACCTATTTCATGGTTTTCCATGGATCAACTAGAATTTTGTCATACATAGCACCAAAATGATCGTGATTAACCATTCCAATGGCTAATCGTTACCAAACATTTCCATACCACTCAATTAACAACATACAAAATGATTATAATGCTATGCTCAATATATATATAGGCCATTTTCGCATGGCTATCCAAATATATACATTACCAAAGGTACTTGACTAACAACAAAGGACAGTCCTATACATGCCATTATCAGAGTTCAACTAAAAGAGTACCAAAAGGGCTTCGATAGTGTGGACGACTTCGACTTTGACAATCCCAAGTCCGATAGCTGACGAGCAAAATCTATAAAATAGAGAATCAAAGCAACGGAATAAGCATTTAATGCTTAGTAAGTTTGAGTAATGAAATTAGTTTTGACTAAAGTATAACATTCATATGGCTAAATGAATAACTTCATATATGCACATTCTCATAATCATACTTACTTCACGCTTCAATCAACATATTCATACACAAGGTATCAAACCTAACTAAAGGCTGAAAGTCCGTTAATCAATTGAACGAATACTATTTAAAACGAATCGACTTTTCCGATGCATATACGAAACATACCTTATCGTTTGGATTTTATGAGCGTATTAATTGAAATCATTATAGCAAGATCGCTCACTTCCAAACCCAAGTATCTTCGGGATTTAGCCGGATATAAGAACTCACACAAATGCCTTCGGGTCTTAGCCCGGATATAGCAACTCGCACAAATGCCTTTGGGTCTTAGCCCGGATATAATCACTAGCATAAATGCCTTCGGGACATAGCCCGGATATAGCAACTCGCACGAATGCCTTCGATCTTAGTCCAGTTATCATCCGAATAATCATGCACATATGTCCACAAATCATAACACATCTTTATTTCGTTTTCATTACTAGAACTCAGACACAAGGCACTTATCTACCATTACCATTTTCGGCTCAATAAATCATACAAAGAGCATGGTTTTGATTCGCTATATAACATGATCTAATCGAATCATAATCTAAGTTCTATTACTCGAAAACTTACCTCGGATGTTGTCGAACGATTTCAACGGCTTTTCGATCACCTTTTCCTTTCCTTTATCGGATTTAGTTCCCCTTTGCTCTTGAGCTTAATTTAACAAATAAATTGATTTAATCATTTTGAACATCAAAGAGAAATTCAAGGTACTTAGCCCATATATATTAGGCATTAGAGTCATATATGTATGAAATCATGAATCAAATTCAACATATTAGCCAATATTCTCCTTTAGCCGATCTTCTAAGTCAAGATAAAGCCATCAATATGCTTACATATAGCCGAACGTACAACATTAATCTATGTATTCATTCATGTGGCCGAATATGCATGTCTATGTTGAGGCCGATTATATACTTATTACATTCTACAAATATGGTTACTTGTATTGACTAAATACCATTTTGTTTCAAGTTCAAAACTCGGCTAATACACATATATGCACTAGTAATCAAATACTAACATTTGCACTTCACCTTAATAGCTAGCTTAGCAAACCTTAATTTAACATATAACTGTTCATAACACAATTAAAGCATCCTCTCCATTCCATCAATTCAAAACACATACATTACTCAATAATATTCAAAATCATATTCGGCCTTAGTACACACTTGTTAGCTGATTTTTCTCCATTTAGCAACTAATGCACATATGTGCTCATTTGCTAGACTCTACTTCACCTAACTACCATTTCTCATCCAAATAACATGAACAACATTTGCTCATGACATCAAGCATTCTTTAATTCGGCTATTACTAGTATAAGCTTTAACCATTCATATTTTTAGAAAGACCAAGTTCTTTCCTCAATACATTCATCATCAAAATTCAAGTAAAACAATCAAAATTCCTTCCTTTATAACCATAGCCGAAGGCTCCATTCACCCATCATTAGTGTAAATTTTAGCATGGGCTAAGCAAGAACCATGATAATTTACCTAAAACAAGTAAACATTTCACAAATTTAACACAATATACTAACCTCCCTAAGGATTCAAGTGACCGAAATTCTTCCCCTCCTTTGTTTCTTCTATTCGGCCAAGTTGAACAACAAAGAGAGAACTTTGTTTTCATCACCAATTTCCTTTTCATTACTTTATTACTAACCTTTTATTTTATTATTTTTAACATAAAACACTAACACAAAATGTTTATAATAGGCTTTAACCCATAGCATGGCCGGCCACCATCTTGGTTTTTGGTTAATTTGACATGCAAGTACAATTATTTGCAACATGCATAAATAGGCCACTTTACATTTGCCTAGCACATTTCTAAATTTTCTCCCATAAGTCCTATTTAATAAAATTCACTTACAATTAACAAAATTCAAACATGAAATTTTCACACATGCATATATACATATAATAAGCATCAAATATGACGGTTAATTATTTTTATGACTCGGTTTAATGGTCCCGAAACGACTTTCTGACTAGGGTCAATTTAGGGCTGTGACAACTCTCCCCCACTTAAGAAATTTTCGTCCCCGAAAATCTTACCGGTAAATAGGTTTGGGTATCGTTCTTTCATAGAGTCCTTGGTTTCCCATGTAGGTTCTTCAATTCCGTGTTTGAGCCATAACACCTTTACTAACGGAACCCATTTGTTTCGCAACTCTTTCACTTCACGAGCTAGGATACGTATCGGTTCTTCTTCATAACTCATATCGGATTGAATTTCAACCTCAGAGGGATTAATTATGTGCGAAGGATCAGATCTGTAACGTCGAAGCATCGAAACATGAAAAACGTTGTGAATCCTTTCAAGTTCAGGGGGTAAAAGCAACCTATATGCAACTGGACCAACTTGTTCGAAGATTTCATACGGCCCAATGAACCTCGGACTCAGTTTGCCCTTACGGCCAAATCTGAGTATCTTTTTCCAAGGTGAAACCTTAAGAAACACTTTGTCTCCCACCTGATACTCAATATCTCTTCGTTTTAAATTCGCGTATGACTTCTGACGATCTGATGCTACCTTCAGACTTTCACGAATTATTTTTACTTTCTGTTCAGCATCTTTAATCAAATCAACTCCGAAAATTTTATTCTCACCGAGTTCGGTCCAGAACAACGGTGTACGGCATTTACGACCGTACAAAGCCTCGTAAGGTGCCATCTTAATGCTTGATTGAAAACTATTGTTGTAAGCGAATTCAATCAAAGGTAAATACCGCTCCCATGAACCACTAAACTCAAGGATGCAACATCTCAACATATCCTCGAGTATCTGAATTATCCGCTCGGATTGACCATCAGTCTGTGGATGAAAAGCAGTGCTAAAATGCAACTTGGTACCCAAGGCTTCTTGCAATTTCTTCCAAAATCGTGAGGTGAACCTCGGATCTCTATCCGACACAATAGAAATAGATACCCCGTGTAATCTCACAATCTGAGAAACATAAAATTCAGCTAGTTTATCCAATGAAAAATCCGTACGTACGGGGATAAAGTGAGCCGACTTAGCCAGTCTATCAACAACAACCCAAATCGCATCTTTCTTACTTGCCGATACCAGCAACCCAAAAACGAAATCCATCGTGACACGATCCCATTTTCATTCAGGTATCATGATCGGTTGGAGTAAACCCGTAGGCACTTGATGTTCCGCCTTCACTTGTTGACATATTAAACACTTCGATACGAAATCAGAAATGTCTCGTTTCATACCACGCCACCAAAACTGGCGTCTCAGATCGTTGTACATTTTCGTACTCCCTGGGTGAATTGATATTCGGCTACAATGAGCTTCGTTCAGAATCATCGAAATGAGTTCTGAATTTCTTGGAACACACAAACGACTTCTGAACCTCAAACAATCGTCATCATCAATATGAAACTCTGATTCCATATTCGGAACACATTCAGCCCGTTTTGCAACCAATTCATCATCGACTTTTTGAGCTTCACGAATTTGATGAATCAACAATGGTTTGGCCTTTAATTCAGCTACTAACACATTGTCGGATAGAACAGACAAGTGTACATTCATCGCTCGTAAATCATATAGTGATTTACGACTTAAGGCATCCGCAACCACATTAGCCTTTCCCGGGTGATAGTCAAGACAAGCTCATAGTCTGTTAACAACTCGAGCCAACGTCTTTGTCGCAAATTTAAGTCTCTTTGAGTCATCAAATATTTGAGACTTTTGTGATCCGAATATACGTGGCACTTCTCACCAAATAAGTAATGTCGCCATATTTTCAAAGCGAATACGATGGCAGCTAGTTCGAGATCATGGGTTGGATAATTTTTCTCATGTGGCTTCAATTGTCTCGACGCATAAGCTACAACTCGACCTTCTTGCATCAATACACAACCCAACCCAAGTAAGGATGCATCACTGTAAATGACAAACTCCTTGCCTGATTCGGGTTGCACTAGTACTAGAGCTTCAGTCAAATAAGTTTTTAGTTGATCGAAACTTTTCTGACACTTTTCTGTCCATTCAAACTTAACATCTTTCTGAAGTAGTTTCGTTATTGGTGTGGCTATCATCAAGAAACCCTTTACAAACCGTCTGTAGTAACCGGCAAGTCCCAAAAAACTCCGAACCTCAGTAATATTTCTCGGAGGCTTCCAGTTAAGTATGGCTGAAATTTTGCTCGGATCAACTCGAATACCCGATGCAGATACCACATGACCCAAGAAGCTAACCTCTCTTAACCAGAACTCACACTTACTGAACTTAGCATATAACTGCTTATCCTGTAAAATTTGCAACACTAGTCCCAGGTGTTCAGCATGATCGGTTTCATTTCACAAATAAACCAAAATATCATCGATAAACACAACTACAAACCGATCCAAATACGGTCTAAAGATCTGATTCATCAAATCCATAAATACCGCAGGGGCATTAGTGAGCCCAAACGGCATCACTAAGAACTCGTAGTGACCATATCTCGTTCTAAAAGCAGTTTTGGGTATATCCGAATCTTGAATTCGCAACTGATAATAACCTGATCTCAAATCTATCTTTGAAAACACTGAGGCTCCCTTTAGTTGATCAAACAAATCATCAATACGCGGTAACGGAAATTTATTCTTTATTGTCACTTTATTCAGTTGACGATAGTCGATGCACAACCTCATGGTTCCGTCCTTCTTTTTCACAAACAATACTGGTGCACCCCAAGGTGAGAAACTTGGTCGAGCGAAACCTCTATCTGTCAACTCTTGCAACTGAGCTTTCAACTCTTTTAACTCGATTGGTGCCATACGATACGGAGCTATCGAAATCGGTGTAGTCCCAGGTACAAGCTCAATACCAAACTCTACCTCCCGAATAGGTGGTAAACCCGGTAATTATTCGGGAAAAACATCCAGATATTCACAAACCACCGGCACAGATTCAGGCTTCTCTTTGTCATCAAGTACATAAGCAAGGTATGCTTCACACCCCTTTCTTACATATTTCTGAGCCAACATCGATGATATTACAGCTGGCAACCCATTCAAGTTAGTAGACTCAACTCGGATTATCTCGTTATTTACACACCTCAAATCAATGGTTTTTCTTTTGCAATTTACAATTGCATCATGTACAGTCAACCAATCCATACCGAGGATAACATCAAATTCATCAAACGGTAAAAGCATCAAATCGACCGGAAAACAGGAACCTCAGATTACTAGGGGACATTTCTTCCACGCTTCTTCAACAAGTACATAACGACCCAAGGGATTCGACACTCGAATTACAAACTCAGTAGACTCAACAAGTAAAGTCTTACTAGATGCTAAGGTTTCACATATATAAGAATGAGTAGAACCAGGGTCAATCAAAGAAATCACATTAGTATCAAAGAGAGTAAAAGTACCGGTAATAACATCTGGCGAGGAAGCATCCTCGCGTGCGCGTATAGCATAAGCTCTAGCAGGAGCACGAGCCTCAGATCTGGTTGTAGCATCTCTAGATCCTCTCTGACCGCCACTAGCATTGCCCGTGTTTCTAGATGGTCTACCCCGGGCAGTAGTAGCACCTGGTTTCCCACTCTGATTTACATTTTGTTCAGACAGTCTCGGGCAATCCGTGATAAAATGGTCAGCTGATCCGCACTTATAACAGGAGCGGTCATGGAATCTACAACTCCCCGAATGCCATTTACCACAATACTGGCACTCCGTTCTGTCTCAACGATCATTTCCAACACTGGCGACCGACGTGACTCGTGTACTCATAGGGGGTCGATCGCGATCTCGTCTAGAAAATCCCGAAGTGTCTCTAGACCGGCCTAAGTCATCTCTAAATTTCTTCGATGACTGTTGAAAGGGCTTTCCCGGAGATCTCTTACGAAACTCCTTTGCTCCCATATCAGCTTTTCTTTTCTCCTTACTGAGCTCTTCGGCTTTGCAAGCTCGTTCGACAAGTACCACAAATTCTCGGATTTCTAAAATGCCAACATACAGCTTTATATCATCATTCAGTCCATCCTCGAAACGTTTACACATCACAGCTTCTGAAGAAATGCATTCTCGAGCGTACCGGCTAAGCCTTACAAAATTTCGTTCATAATCAGTAACCGACATGGAACCTTGTTTAAGTTCAAGAAATTCCTTCCGTTTTTGATCAATGAATCTTTGACTGATATACTTTTTTCGAAACTCGGTTTGGAAAAACTCCCAAGTTACTTGCTCTCTGGGCACAACAGAAATCAACGTATTCCACCAATAGTAGGCAGAATCACGTAGCAAGGAGATAGTACACTTTAAGCATTCATCGGGTGTGCAAGATAGTTCATCGAGTACCCGAATAGTGTTGTCCAACCAAAATTCAGCTTGCTCGGCATCATCGCTGTCCGTAGCTTTAAATTCAGTAGCCCCGTGTTTTCAGATTCTGTCAACTGGGGGCTTATTTGACCTTATTTGGTCAGTTATCGGAGGTATTGTAGGTGCAAGGGTTGTATTAGTCGGGAATGGAGGTTGTGGAACAGCCGTATTAGTTCGAATGTATTGGTTGAACCAATCATTCATCACGCTATAAAAGCCTGTCTAGCTTCGTCATTCTGATTACTAGCAATAGGTCGAGAGTCCGCCGGCGCTGTCCCTTGTGTTGGAGCAGGTGCTACACTCTCAAGATCATCTGCTACCGCTCGGTTGGGATCGGGATCCATTTCTATAAGTAAACACATTTTTAACTGTCAGAAATCACCACACTATCAAATAAACACATAATGACATGTATAGCTAGACCCAAACGTATTACGGTAGTCCTAGAATCGACTAAACCGTAGCTATGATACTAATAAAATTGTAACGCCCCGTACCCGAGACCGTTGCCAGAGTCGAAAACGAGGTGTTAACGGACTTAATTCATTTACTTACACAGTTCATTTTTAAATTTCCAGACAAGCTGGTTAACTGCATCACAGTCACTTTAAAAATCATATCTCGAGTTCCAAAGCTCGAAAACTGATTCTGTAAATTGTTCCTGAAACTAGACCCATACATATATCTTCAAATATTTTTATATAATTTTTGGTCAGGCCGATTAGTACAATTTATTAGTTAAATTCTCCCCTGTTTCAGGGTTCGACTACTCTGACCTTCATGCATTACGACTTAGATATCTCCCTGTACGGGGCTTCAATACTTATTCCGTTTATTTCTAAAGAAACTAGACTCGAAAAGGAATCTGTACATATAGGGCATGACTTCTACTTATCTCTGATTAATTTATAGTGAATTTCCAAAGTCAGAATAGGGGATCTAGAAATCACTCTAGCCCTATTTTACGAAAACTTAAACATCTCATAAAATACGGCTCATATGATTGTTTCGTTACTTTCATATGAAAGTAGATTCATCAAGACTCGTTACATAATTTATTCACTATTTAATTCCATTCCTACTATTTTTAGCGATTTTTCAAATCCACATCACTGCTGCTGTCAGCATCTTTTTTTTAAGGTAACTTTACCTATTTCATGGTTTTCCATGGATCAACTAGAATTTTGTCATACATAGCACCAAAGTGATCGTGATTAACCTTTCCAATGGCTAATCGTTACCAAACATTTCCATACCACTCAATGAACAACATACAAAATGATTATAATGCTATGCTCAATATATATATAAGCCATTTTCGCATGGCTACCCAAATATATACATTACCAAAGGTACTTGACTAACAACAAAGGGCAGTCCTATACATGCCATTATCAGAGTTCAACTAAAAGAGTACCAAAAGGGCTTCGATAGTGTGGACGACTTTGACTTTGACAATCCCGAGTCCGATAGCTAACGAGCAAAATCTATAAAACAGAGAATCAAAGCAACGCAATAAGCATTTAATGCTTAGTAAGTTTGAGTAATGAAATTAGTTTTGACTAAAGTATAACATTCATATGGCTAATTGAATAACTTCATATATGCACATTCTCATAATCATACTTACTTCACGCTTCAATCAACATATTCATACACAAGGTATCAAACCTAACTAAAGGCCGAAAGTCCATTAATCAATTGAACGAATACTATTTAAAACGAATCGACTTTTCCGATGCATATACGAAACATACCTTGTCATTTGGATTTTATGAGCCTATTAATTGAAATCATTATAGCAAGATCGCTCACTTCCAAACCCAAGTATCTTTGGGATTTAGCTGGATATAGCAACTCACACAAATGCCTTCGGGTCTTAGCCCGGATATAGCAACTCGCACAAATGCCTTTGGGTCTTAGCCCGGATATAATCACTAGCATAAATGCCTTCGGGACATAGCCCGGATATAGCAACTCGCACGAATGCCTTCGATCTTAGTCCGGTTATCATCCGAATAATCATGCACATATGTCCACAAATCATAACACATCTTTATTTCGTTTTCATTACTAGAACTCAGATACAAGGCACTTATCTACCATTACCATTTTCGGCTCAATAAATCATACAAAGAGCATGGTTTTGATTCGCTATATAACATGATCTAATCGAATCGTAATCTAAGTTCTATTACTCGAAAACTTACCTCGGATGTTGTCGAATGATTCAACGGCTTTTCGATCACCTTTTCCTTTCCTTTATCGGATTTAGTTCCCCTTTGCTCTTGAGCTTAATTTAACAAATAAATTGATTTAATCATTTTGAACATCAAAGAGAAATTCAAGGTACTTAGCCCATATATATTAGGCATTAGAGTCATATATGTATGAAATCATGAATCAAATTCAACATATTAGCCAATATTCTCCTTTAGCCGATTTTCTAAGTCAAGATAAAGCCATCAATATGCTTACCTATAGCCGAACGTACAACATCAATCTATGTATTCATTCATGTGGCAGAATATGCATGTCTATGTTGAGGCCGATTATATACTTAATACATTCTACAAATATGGTTACTTGTATTGACTAAATACCATTTTGTTTCAAGTTCAAAACTCGGCTAATACACATATATGCACTAGTAATCAAATACTAACATTTGCACTTCACCTTAATAGCTAGCTTAGCAAACCTTAATTTAACATATAATTTTTCATAACACAATTAAAGCATCCTCTCCATTCCATCAATTCATAACACATACATTACTCAATAATATTCAAAATCACATTCGGCCTTAGTACACACTTGTTAGTCGATTTTTCTCTATTTAGCAACTAATGCACATATGTGCTCATTTGTAGACTCTACTTCACCTAACTACCATTTCTCATCCAAATAACATGAACAACATTTGCTCATGACATCAAGCATTCTTTAATTCGGCTATTACTAGTATAAGCTTTAACCATTCATATTTTTAGAAAGACCAAGTTCTTTCCTTAATACATTCATCATCAAAATTCAAGTAAAACAATCAAAATTCCTTCCTTTATAACCATAGCCGAAGGCTCCATTCACCCATCATTAGTGAAAATTTTAGCATGGGCTAAGCAAGAACCATGATAATTTACCTAAAACAAGTAAACATTTCACAAATTTAACATAATATACTAACCTCCCTAAGGATTCAAGTGACCGAAATTCTTCCCCTCCTTTGTTTCTTCTATTCGACCAAGTTGAACAACAAAGAGAGAACTTTGTTTTCATCACCAATTTCCTTTTCATTACTTTATTACTAACCTTTTATTTTATTATTTCTAACATAAAACACTAACACAAAATGTTTATAATAGGCTTTAACCCATAGCATGGCCGGCCACCATCTTGGTTTTTGGTTAATTTGACATGCAACTACAATTATTTGCAACATGCATAAATAGGCCACTTTACATTTGCCTAGCACATTTCTAAATTTTCTCACATAAGTCCTATTTAATAAAATTCACTTACAATTAACAAAATTCAAACATGAAATTTTCACACATGCATATATACATATAATAAGCATCAAATATGACGGTCAATTATTTTTATGACTCGGTTTAGTGGTCCCGCAACCACTTTCTGACTAGGGTCAATTTAGGGCTGTCACAGTTTCGGCTTAAGGAAGTTGGATTTCTAGGACACATTGTGTCGAGTGAAGGGATCAGAGTTGATCCGAATAAGATCTCACTTATTGTAGAATGGAAACCGCCGAGGAATGTGACAAAGGTTTGCAGTTTTCTGGGACTAGCAGGATACTATAGACGATTTGTAAATGGATTCTCCATGATAGCTACACCGATAACAAGGCTACTGCAGAAAGATGTCAAGTTTGAATAGACAGAAGAGTGCCAAAAGAGCTTCGAGAAATTAAAGGCTTTGTTGACCGAAGCCCCAATCTTGGTGCAACCTGAGTCGGGCAAGGAATTTGTAGTTTTTAGTGATGCCTCCCTAAACAGGTTACGGTGTGTGCTAATGCAGGAAGGCAAGGTTATAGCCTATGCCTCGAGATAGCTAAAAGCTCATGAGAGGAATTATCCGACCCATGATTTAGTGATAGCAGCTGTAGTGTTCGCACTGAAGATTTGGAGACACCATTTGTATGGTGAGAGATGCCGAGTATTTACTGATCACAAGAGCCTAAAGTGTTTAATGACTCAGAAAGAGTTGAATTGAGGCAACGACGATGGTTAGAGCTAATAAAAGATTATGAGCTGATCATTGACTACCATCCAGGAAAGGCGAACGTAGTCACCAACGCTTTGAGTAGAAAGTCGTTGTTTTCTTTGAGAGCTTTGAACGCTCAGTTGACCGTATCTAATGATGGTTCGATCCTAGCAGAGGTGAGAGTTAGGCTGACTTTTCTTCGTAAGATCCGAGAAGCTCAGAAAAGTAATGAGAAGTTGCAAGCTTAGAAAAGTCAGTGTAAGTTAGGTGTTGAATTAGATTTTCAGACTGGTACCGACGGATGTTTAATGTTCAAAGGTAAAGTTTGTGTACCTAAAGATAATAAGCTCGTTTAGAAGATTTTACGAGAGGCACGTAGTGGTAGTTTGTCCGTTCATCGGAGCAGTGTAAAAATGCATAACGACCTGAAGAAAATGTATTGGTGGTCGGGAATGAAAAGAGATATTTCAGAGTTTGTTTCCAAGTGTTTAGTGTGTCAGCAAGTAAAGGCTGAACACCAAGTACCTTCTGGGCTACTTCAACCTATTATGGTTCTAGAGTGGAAATGGGATCGTATCACCATGGATTTCGTGACCAGTGTGCCTCTAGCCCCGAAAAAGAGAGATGTAGTATGGGTTATTGTCGATAGACTCACTAAGTCAGCCCACTCCATACTAGTGCGTACCGACTACTCCCTTGAGAAATTAGCTGACTTGTATGTTTTCGAAGTTGTAAGACTACATGGTGTACCTTTTTCAATTGTTTCAGATAGAGACCTGCAATTCACCTCGAGATTTTGGAAGAGGTTGCAAGAGGCTTTAGGAACCAAGTTGAGTTTCAGCACGGCTTTTCATCCACAGACTGATGGACAGTCAGAAAGAGTAATACAGATCTTAGAGGACATGTTGAGATGTTTTGTCTTGAATTCCAAGGAAGTTGGGAAAAATACTTACCGTTGGTTGAATTTTCCTATAACAACAGCTATCAGTCGAGTCTAAAAACGGTGCCTTATGAGGCTTTGTATGGGAAAAAAGTGTTGAACGCCCTTATTCTGGACTGAGTTGAGAGAGAGTCAGCTTCATGGAGTTGATTTTATCAAAGAGGCTGAGGAAAAAGTTAAGGTGATTTGTGACTGTTTGAAAGCCGCCTCGGATAGACAAAAATCCTATGTGGATTTGAAATGAAGGGAGATTAAATTTGAAGTCAGGGATTAGGTATTTTGAAAGTTTCTCCGTGGAGGAAAGTCCTCAGATTTGGTTGAAAAGGCAAGTTGAGTCCAAGTTTTATAAGACCTTATGAAGTTACCAAGAGAGTAGGGTCTGTTGCCTACCATTTGGGTTTGCCGCCAGGGTTAGAAAAGATTCATGACGTATTTCATGTGTCCATACTATACCGATACAGATCTGAACCTTCGCATGTAATTGCGCCAACTGAAGTTGAGATTCTTCCAGATATGGCTTATGGTGAAGAACCAATCAAGATCTTAGCTCGAGAGGTAAAACAGTTAAGAAATAAGAATATACCACTTGTGAAGATCTTGTGGCATAGACATGGAATCGAGAAAGCCACATGGGAACCCGAGGAGTCTCTGAGAGAGTAGTATCCAAACTTATTCACTGGTAAGATTTTCGAGGACTAAAATCCCTAAGGGGGGAGAAATGTAACAACCTTATTTAGGGCCTAGTCAGAACAGTAGTCTCGAGACCACAAATTTGAAGTTAGAAATTATTTTTATTATTTTTATGAGGTTATGGTACGATTATATAAGTGCATGTAAATTTTGGTAAGTTAATTTTAGCGATTTCTAGTCCAATTTAAAAAATTGACTAAATCGCATAAAAGGAAAAAGTTGCATTTTAGTACCCAAATGTGTTAAATAGCTAGAGAATCAAAATTGAGGGCTTTTAAAGGGCAATTACACCTTTTTTAATAGTGTTAGCTGGCCATGGAGTGAGGGGAGACAAAATTGTCAAAGTTAGGTGAAGCTTAGGTCATCAATTTGACTAGTTTCATTTTTAATAAAAGAAAAAGAAAAAGAAGGAAAGAGCTATCATCATTTCTCCCTTCTAGCCGAAATATCAGCAAATATTTGTGGTTTAAGAGCTTGAAATTTAGCAACTTGAAGCACTCATAAGTAAGTGATTTTGATAGTTTCTCTTAATGATTTTTTTTGCATTTTTGAGAACCTTGAAGCATGAGCTTTCAAATGAGGTGATATCTTACAAATAGTCAAGAGTTTAGGATTTTTCCATGGATGTATTTGTGATATATTCTGAGTTTTTATGGAAGAATATGTGTCCTAGTGTTATAAACAACTTTGTGAAAGTGTTAGCATGAAAACACCTAAAGGGACTATTTTGCTTAAGTTGCAAAATAGGTGGTTAGTGTGTGAAATAGTGACAATTTGGGATTGCTCTAGTAGTAAAAGGATTTTAGCTAGGCTTGAAATATGAAGAAATTCGATAAAAATTGATTTTTGGGCATAAGGGTAAAACAGTCATTTTGCCAAAGCCTATTAGCAAAATGGTCATTCTACCAAAATTGTGAATTTATGAATGTTGATTGTGTTTAGTTACTAAATGGATGTATATTGTTAATAAAATCAAGATTTGTCAAAACTGAGCCTAGACCAAGGCAAAGCCAAGCAATCCGATAAGCCATCTGGTTAAGCACTTTTGAAATCTGAGGTAAGTTCTATGTAAATAATACAACTACACTGTTAGTACTTGTATTCATATTGTCATTGAATGATATTGTACGAGTTGTTAAGTTATAAATTGAGAATGCTTTGTAATATTTGAGATAGTAAAAATATCCCGTTGAAACCTTAAAATATGAAATGGATATTCATGCCAAGACATTGGGTGATTTGTCCGCCAGTGTAAGACCATGTCCGGACATGGCATCGGCATCCAGACGAGGGTAGTGTGAGACATGTCTGGGACATGTATCAGCATATTATGAGAGCTAGTGTAAGACCATGTCTGGACATGGCATCGCACAGAGATGAGTGCCAGAGTAAGACATGTCTGGACATGCATCGCCTCAACAGAGATAGCTAGTGTAAGACATATCTGGGACACGAATCGCCAGAGTTGTGCTAGTGTAAGACATGTCTGGGACACGGCATCGGTAATTATCCATGTGAGGTTCATAGAATATCCAGTAATATTCCAAACGGTTCAATGGTGAAAGTTATAGTTTATTTTGATAAAAGAAAGATGATCATATTGTGAGTGTACAAGTACCTATATGATAAGCATGAGTAACGAGCTTAATTTAGAGAATGAGATTGAGTATATATAATGAGTAAGTTAAGTTATGTTTACGTTATGTTTGAGCATAAGCAGATGGAAAATGTGAGATTGTGTTGTATATTTATTATATGTAACTTACTAAGCTTTATGTTTACTCTTTTTCTTTCCCTCTTCTTTCAGTATCGCCAGGCTAGCATAAGGGTCCCGTAAGTCAGAGATATCGATCACATTATTAGCCGCAGCACTCAGTTAGTTGATTTATATTTTTGAAGGTGGCATGTATGGCTATACTAGGATGTTGTATAAGAGAATATTCATGTATTTTTGGCTTAAGTCAAAGCCCTCACTTTGTATCAAGTCTGGAATAATGGCTATTATCATTTGATGAATGCATATAATGTTCTTTCTACGGATAAATTGCGGCCATGGGATGAAATTTGTATATTAACATGATCTTGTGTAGGTTGTGCAAAATGGGTGACAAAATGGCTGGGAAATAGCCTAGTTTCTCTACACGGGTAAGACACACGGGTGTGTGTCTAGGATGTGTGTGACACACAGCTCGCGCCCATAGGTGTGCGTTATGGTTGTGCGTCCCCGCACTTAAAACATTAAAGTCATTTAGTACACGGCAGCACACGGTGTGCCCAGGCCGTGTCATAAATCGTATGTGCTAGTAGTGCACGGACAAGACACCGCCATGTGTCTTACTTGTGAAGGACACGATTATAGGAAGGGGTCTTGGGGTGGTGACAGTACCGGACTGGCGGACATGGTGGACCTACATGGGTGGTCCTTT